>NW_024081217.1:205437-417562 GCF_003009895.1 Hyaena hyaena | reverse complement strand
AGTTTTCTATAGTTTTCATCATACAGATCTCTTGTATCCTTGGTTAGGTTTATTCCGAGGTAGTTTATGGTTTTTTGTGCAACTGTGAATGGGATCCGTTTCTTGATTTCTCTTTCTGTTGCTTCATTGTTGGTGTATAAAAATGCAACCGATTTCTGTACGTTGATTTTGTACCCTGCAACTTGGCTGAATTCTTGGATCAGTTCTAGTAGGCTTCTGGTGGAGTCTGTCGGGTTTTCGATGTAGAGTATCATGTCATCTTTGAAGAGGGAAAGTTTGACTTCCTCTTTGCCAATTCTGATGCCTTTGATTTCCTTTTGTTGTCTGATGGCTGATGCTAGGTCTTCCAGCACTATGCTAAACCGCAGTGGTGAGAGTGGACATCCCTGTCGTGTTCCTGATCTCAGCGGGAAAGCTCTCAGTTTTTCCCCTTTGAGGATGATGTTAGCTGAGAGCTTCTCATACATGGCTTTTATGAAGTTTAAGTAAGTTCCTTCTATACCCACTTTCTCTAGGGTCTTTATTAAGAAGGGATGTTATATTTTGTCCAATGCTTTGTCTGCCTCTATCGACAGGATCATATGGTTTTTATCTTTTCTTTTGTTGATTTGATGTATCACATTGATTGATTTGTGAATATTGAACAAGCCCTGTAACCCAGGAATGAATCCCACTTGATCTTGGTGGATAGTTCTTTTTATGTCTTGTTGGATTCGATTTGCAAGGTTCTTGTTGAGGATTTTTGCATCCGTATTCATCAAGGATATTGGCCAGTAGTTCTCTTTTTTTGCTGGGTCTCTGTCTGGCTTGGGAATCAGAGAGATGCTGGCTTCATAAAATGAGTCCGGGAGTTTTCCTTCGATTTCTATTTTTTGGAATAGCTTGAGAAGAATTGGGATTAATTCTGTGTTAAACGTCTGGTAGAATTCCCCAGGGAAGCCATCAGGTCCAGGGCTCTTATTTGTTGGGAGATTTTTGATAACTGATTCGATTTCTTCAATAGTTATGGGTCTGTTCAGATTTTCTATCTCTTCCCGTGTGAATTTTGGTAGTTAGTGTGTGTTTAGGAATTTGTCCAATTAGTAAGTTGTCCAATTTGTTGGCATATAATTTTTCATAGTATTCCCTGATAATTGCTTGTATTTCTGAGGGGTTGGTTGTAATAAGTCCATTTTCATTCATGATTTTGTCTATTTGGGTACTCTCTCTTCTCTTTTTGAGAAGCCTGGCTAGAGGTTTGTCAGTTTTTTTACTTTTAAAAAAAACCAACTCTTGGTTTCATTGATCTGTTCAATTGTTTCTTTTGTGTCTATGTTGTTTATTTCTTCTCTGATTTTTACTATTTCTCTTTTCTACTGGGTTTAGGGCGTTCTTGTTGGTCTGCCTCTAGTTCCTTTAGGTGAGCTGTTAGATTTTGCACTTGTGCTTTTTCTCATTTCTTGAAATAGGCCTGGAGTGCGATGTGCTTTCCTCTTAGGAAAGCCTTTGCCGCATCCCATAGATTTCGAGTTGTTGTATTTTCGTTTTCATTTGTTTCCGTATATTTTCTAAATTTCTTCTCTAATTGCCTGATTGGCCCATTCATTCCTTAGTAGGGTGTTCTTTAACCTCCATGTTTTTGGAGGTTTTCCAGACTTCTTCCTGTGATTGATTTCAAGTTTCAAAGCATTATGATCTGAAAGTGTGTATGGTATGATCTCAATTCTTTTATATTTATTGAGGGCTGCTTTATGTCCCAGTATGTGATCTATCTTGGAGAATATGCCATGTGCACTTGAGAAGAAAGTGCATTCCCTGGCCTCAGGCTGTAGAGTTCTAAATATAACTGTCAGATCCATCTGGTCCAATGTGTCATTCAAGTCCATTGTTTCTTTAGTGATTTTCTGTCTGGTTGACCTAATCATTACTGTAAGCAGAGTATTAAAATCCCCTGCTATTAGCACATTCTTATCCATAAGATTGTTTCTGCTTGTGATTGTTTTAAATATTTAGGTTCTCCCATATTCGGTGTGTAGACATTTATGATTGTTAGTTCTTCCTGATGGATAGACCCTGTAATTATTATATAATGCCCTTCTTCATCTCTTGTTATTGTCTTTAATTTAAAGTCCAGTTTGTCTAATATAAGTATAGCTACTCCAGCTTTCTTTTGATTTCCAGTGGCATGATATATATTTCTCCATCCCCTTACTGGAAGGTATCTTCCAGTCTAAAATGAGTTTCTTGTAGACAGCAAATAGATGGATTTTGTTTTTTTATCCATTCTGCTACCCTACGTCTTTTGATTAGAGCATTCAGCCCATTTACATTCAGTGTTATTATTGAAATGTGTGGGTTTAGAGTCATTGTGTCCTTTGTGGGATTCATGCTTGTGGTGGTGTCTCTGTTATCTTCATTCCTTGCAACACTTCCCTCAGAGAGTCCGCCTCAGGATTTCTTGTAGGGCTGCCTTAGTGGTGACAAATTCTTTCAATTTTTGTTTACTTGGAAAGACTTTTATCTCTCCTCCTATTTTGGATAACAGTCTTGCTGGATAGAGGATTCATGGCTGCATATTTTTTCTGTTCATCACATTGAAGATCTCTTGCCATTCCTTTCTGGCCTGCCAAGTTTCAGTAGATAGGTCTGTCACCACTCTGATAGGCTTCCCTTTGTATGTATGTTAGGGCCCTTTTCTCCCTAACTGCTTTCAAAATTCTCTCTTTGTCCTTATATTTTGCCATTTTTACTATGATATGTCGTGCAGAAGATTGATTCAAATTATGTCTGCGGGGAGTTCTCTGTGCCTCTAGTATTTCAGCGTTTACTTCCTTCCCAAGGTTGGGGAAGTTCTCTGCTATAATTTGTTCCAGGACTCCTTCAACACCTTTCCCTTTCTCTTCCTCTTCTGGGATTCCTGTGATATGGATATTGTTGCGTTTGACCGTATCACTGAGCTCTCAAACTCTTCTTTCATGTTCCTGGATCAGTTTGTCTCCGTTTTTCCCAGTTTCTTCTTTTTCTATAATGGTGTCTTCTATCACTTATTCTTCTCTCTGCCTCTTCAATCCATTCATTGGACGCCTCCAGTTTATTATGTATCTCATTTATCACATTTTTTAATTCATTATGCCTATTTTTATGCTCCATGTTGTTTGTAGCCATAGTTTCTTTGATGTCCTCTATGCTTTTTCAAGCCGAGCGATTAATTTTATGATTATTGTTCTAAAATCTTGTTCACTTATGCTCCTTTTATCTGTTTTGAGCAGTTCTTTAGCTGTCAATTCTTCTTGGAATTTATTTGGAGGAGAGCTCTTTCATTTTGTCATTTTGGTTAGCTTTATATCTCTTGTTAGTTTTAAAGACTTGTTATGCTCTCTGCACCTGTGAGCGCTGCTGTACCCAAGAAGATTCTTTGACTGTCCAGGGCCTAACCTTTCAGAAAGTGTTCTTTGAATGATATCTCTTAGTCTCTCTTGTTGGGACCTTGGTTATTTTATTTTCCTACTCGTAGTGGTATTGGGGACTCTCCACCATGTGTACTTTGACTTGTTTCTGGAGGTAGCCCTGGAGAGGAAAACAAACAGACAAACACACAGGGAACAGAGGCACACAAATGTACAGAATAATCCAACAAACACACAAACAGAGAGGTAAAATGAAAAAGAGTAAGAGGGAGGAGGGAAAGCTAATAATAGAAAATAAAAATTCATTAAAACTCAAAAAGAAGAAAGGAAAAGGAAAAAAGAAAGCCTATAGACAAAGAACAGTTTAAAGCATATAACCAGATTTCCCAGCTACAATTAAATAGCCGGGTGTATGCAGTGCTGGTTGAAGAGCATAGAGAAAGAAAGATGACAGGGCGGAGATGAGGCAAAATTAGAAATAGAATGAACAGGCAGAAGGGATAAGAAGCTTTTTTCAACGTGCGAAAGGGTGGGATATGGTTGAAGATGTGAGAGAAAGACGCTGGTGTTATCCAGAGAAGCTATATTGTCTGATTACTCTTGAGAGAAAGAGATGAAAAGGTAGGTAGGTGTAGGACTTACATCTACAGAATGGATTAAATGTGACTGTTTAAGCAAGCCAGTGACCAGAATTAATCAGGTCACTGCTCCGATGAAATAAATAAATAAATAAAAGGGGAGGAGGACAGCCCTCTAGCAGGGATGGGCGTGGTTTGATCCAGTGCGTCAGGCGGGAGTCCTGCCTTGACGGTTGTGGGGAGAAGGGTGACAGTGCTCCAGTCCCTTCTTGAACCACGCGCTGCACCTCACTTTTTTGGGTGTGTAAACTTCCCATGCCAGGGGCGCAGCCAACGTGGGTTGCGCTCTATATCCCATGCCAGGTGTCGTTTCCAAATCCCTGTCCGTGCGCCCCACTGAAATTGCCATAGACACAAACTTTCAGGCGATCCCCTCAGGGCAATTCCAAGACTCTTGCCTTCCCCCTGGGGATTGAGCCAGAATCGCTGCTCCTGTCTCCTTCAGGTCGGGTTGGCGAGCAAGGAGGGGGGGATCTCCTGGGACGAGTGTGTCCTGCCTCGGGTCCGCTGGACAGCGGGAAACCGGGTCCCCCTGTCTCTCGTCACCTGAAACACGAACTCGCAGGCAAATCTCCCAGTTTTAAGCCCTTCGCCTCCCCTCTAGGGATCCAGCCGAGCCAGAAGCACAAAGGCGCAGTCGGCGGGCGGCCCTTCCAGGTCGATTTGGCGCACACGCAGTTGTTTCCCCAGGGATTGTTTGGGTCAGCTGGAGATCCGGAGACCGGGTCCCTCTGTGTCCTGAGCAGAGGTTTTTCTGTTCCCCAGCGACAGGGACCATGTCTTGAGCAGTTTTGGCCTCTCTCTTTACCCTCTCACTCCCCGCAGAGGGGGATCGCCCCGTCCCTCTGCGTCTCTGGTCCCAGCCCGATTTTATCTTCCCCAGTTCGCATCACATTAGAAGGTTTTCTCAGTGGACTCTGTCTCCTTTTCCTCCCAAACTCCTGGATTCTGTAAGGTTTCCTATGGCTTCAGGTCTTCTCCGTGCGAGATATGGGGGCGAGTGCAACGTACGGAGTGCCCTACTTCTCTGCCATATTGCCCCCTCCCCCCAAAATTATTTGTTTTATCATTTTTAAATCCCTTATTTTAATACTCAGTGTATCCAGATTTAACATTTTTATTTAGTTCTTTCCATTTATCTTTGTGTATGTTTATATGGATGCATGTATGTATGGTATTTTTTGAAAGACAAAACTGGGATTATTCTGTTTATTTTAGCCCAATTTTTTCACTTATGGACATATTGTTAACATGGATTTTGATGCCTTTGTAATATTCCTTTGGCATAAATGCCCTTATTGTTGGTTTCTGGTTTTGTTTTTTTCACTGTTATAGATAGTATTGTGGTAAATCCATGCATACAAATACTTGTATTTCTTATCACTTCCGGGGATAAAAGGTATGCACATTTTTAAGACTTTCGAAGCAAATTGCTAAATTTCCTTATGAAAGAGTCTTGCCACTTTGTAGCTTCCACCACAGGCCAGCTCTGGGAGTTACCAGAGATCTCCCTGTATAACTTGAATGAGTGACTTAACCTCTTAGAATTTCCATTTGTCATTCAGGAAGCAGGGTTAATTATTCGACCCTGTTAGGATTATTGTGAAGAAGAAATGAAATTGTTAGCTCCAATCTTGTGGTTTCTACTCCAAAGACATTGAAAATTAATGCTTCTGTCATTAACTAATTGTTTGACCTCAGCCTTCCTCCAAGCGTTTTAATTGTGTTACCTTGAACTAGTTGCCCTTCGCTGCTTAGTGTCTCAACTGTGAAACGAATATCTGTTGGACACACATGCATGGTAGTCACAACCGTAAGAGAGAGGGACTTTTCAAAACCCAGTAACTCTAAGATAGAGGAACACAACAAGTACAACTGGCATTCAAAAGAATAAATAAAAGTCACAAATAAGACACGTGAACATCAGTGTAATTAATACTCAGCTGACTCTATTTTGGAGACTTGTATTACCTTCTTGGTTTTATGCATCTTTTCAAGATTTTTTCCATTACTTGAACAACTTGAAAGAAGTTCTGTCCTTAGCTTCAGAGGGTTTACTTCCTAGCTCTCAATTTACCTCTGTCGATCATTGTCTTGAGTGCTCAAATAGATTCATTTACTTGATATTTATTCATTAGATGCTGAGGATCCATTAAATAATAATAACTGCCTTCTTCCTCCATATCTCCTCCCCATCAGCTCACTTTGTCCTGCTATCTCTAGAGTTTTAGTCCTAAGCAATGCAGCCTTTGCAGTGAAAACAACTCGGTGAAAATGAGTATTCTGTGAGTGATAACAGTCTTTGGTCCTTCCCCTGCGTTTAAATCAATGCCATTACCTTGGCTGTGAGACAGGAATCTAAAATCCCTCAATGGCTCATTTGAATTCATCACGGTTGTAATAGACTGCTCAGTGGTAAAGCTTTTGGGAATCCCTGAGATCAGCCAGTTGCAACTGTGGGGCGTTGTCTTTTGTCAACAAGATGAAACCTGGGAACTTAAAACTCTTACCAGAAATGGCAGAAAGTGGTTTCTTGAGCTTGAGATGTGTCGCTGTCATAAGAGTGATTGGAGTTTGTGTCTCCACACAGCATGCAGCATTTAACGCAGGGGCTGAGGACTGGGAAATCTGGGTAGTGGTCCTGCCTTGGTCCCACCTTAATGGCCACATTGCTTGGACTGGTTACTCTGAACTTCACTGTTACTTTTTTGTAAATCAGGGATTGGACTAAGAGGTTCGGTTTCAGTTTTGACACAGTCTGATTTTTTTTGTTTCTTTCTTTCTTTTTTTTTAATGTTTTATTTATTTTTAGGAGAGAGAGAGAGAGAGACAGCGTGAGCAGGGGAGGGTCAGAGAGAGAGGGAGATACAGACTGAAACAGGCTCCAGGCTCTGAGCTGGCAGTCAGCACAGAGCCCGGCGCGGGTCTCGAACCCACGAACCGTGAGATCATGACCTAAGCGAAAGTCGGACGCTTAACCGACTAAGCCACCCAGGCGCCCCTCTTGGTTTGTTTTTGAGCCCTCACTCCTTTCCCACAATGTATAATACCACGATTTAAATCTCCTTCCTGACAAATAGTCTTTAAGCCTGCAAAAAACTCAGGAGTTTAAACTAAGTGGGTATCCAGGAACATCAGAAATAATTCATAGTGGATGGTCAAGTTTTGGGGGAAGGCAATAAAATATTTAAAAATAATAAACAGGCTTTTTAAAAATACTAGTTAGCAAGAGGGAAGGGTAAGGTAAGCATGTGGTAGGGATGTCACATTTTTACTTTATAGTCCTATTCAGATGAACTAAATAAACTGCATATTATAAGGATTTGTAGGTATTGTGGGGGGTCTTCAAGGTGATAATAGATATATTGGCTTATTTTTAATCCATGCTTTCTGAACACATAGACTGTTTAGGAAGCTTTAGAGAAAACCAGATACAATATTAATAGTATTTATAATCAATTGATTGTTTACCATGATCCAAACACAGTACTGTTTTATGAGCAGTGGTTTCTCCCAGTGACTCTCAGAGACAGAGAGACTGTTATTCCCACGTCTTCATTTTACAGATGAGGAAGTGGAGGCTAAGAGATTACTTTACTTGCACAGGGTCATCAGCCAGCAGGTGGCAGAACTGGAATTCCAGGTGGTCTGACCTCAGAGCCCATCCCCTTAACTCCTGTACTCTTTGTACTCCTGAGCTGGAGGGCAGAACCCTTTCCCACAAAGAGCCTGGGTGAGGAGACAAGACAAATACATGGCTGGTCTCCATCAACGCAGGGCATTACCTTGAAGTCAGATGACCTTGAAGTCAACACTTGTCAGAACATAGAGAACGTGTAGTCTCCATAAGCTTAATGTGATGCTTGCTTTCCTAATGCTGCTTTACTCTCACACCCAACCAGGAATCTTTGGAGATTTGGGAGACATTCTCTCTGCACTGCTATGGATAGAATTTCCAACCAATCTATATCTTTCCTGAGCTCACTCTCACACTCTGTTGTGCTAAAGTCAAAAGCAAAGACAGTGAGAAAATAGGTATTTGTAGACATCATAAATCTTCTCATACCTCGTATAAACCTAAGGCAGGCACAGAATTGAAAACTGAAACCGCTCTGGCCTGGTGGCATTGAAATACTGCAAACACTGGGGCTGTGTCTGTAGATTGTGTGGATTAAATGCATTTGAGGCACAAATCTTTGGTGGATCCAATCTGTTGTAGGATGGCACCTGAATTCAGTTGGGTTCTTGGTGCTAAGTGAAGACTCTTAGTTTGACCAACCAGGCCAGGAAAGTATCACTGAGGCATCTTAGATCAGGAGTTAATACAGAATTCTGGGCAGAGAATTGCAAAGGCAATTTAATTTCTTAAAGGTATATCCAATAGTTAAACTTCAGTTGTATGCTTAAACCCTGCAGCATACTAATTAAATGCTCTGTGAGCTTTCTGAGATGTCCAGCCGTTCCCCTTGATCATTCTTCCCCCTACCCCTTTGGTGGTGATTTCTCATCTGTGTTCCCACTCTGTGGGAGAATTTCATCTCTTGCTGAATGATCCCTTTGGTTTTGCCGATGTTTTGTGGGACTTAGGGTAGCAGGCAATGGGCTGGCAGATGAGGGGGAGGAGGCTGGAGTGCCTTTCTGGGAAGGAGAAAAAACCCTGTGTGTGGTGAACCACGTTTGTTGGAGTGATACTTCTTTGTCACTTTCAATTTCTCTAGAATCCCACTTGCTGCCTGGGGTTTGACCCCTAATTTCTTATCTAGCTTTCTTCCTTAGATTCTAGCTAAACTGTTTTTCTGTTTTTCTCTGAATTTCCTTAGTAAAGGAAAATGGTGGGTTTTTGAGTTAATTAACTTCTTTCCTACTGACAGCCTGTTTAAGAAGAATTTAAAGGCTATAATTAAAAATTTTCTCAATCAGTGGCCTTTGCTGGGGAAGTAGCTTTTGTTAGCTTTTCAAGATATTAATATTTTTGAAAGCTTACTGCTTTTTCTATTCACTTTTTGGTGTGTTTGAATGGCCATTTATAATTTAAAAAATGGCCACACTCCTCCCAAAAAGACTCTTTCAGTCTGTAAACAACAATAAAAAATATTTAAGGTTTTATTTAAAATGTCTTCGATTAGGTGCTACCTGCACATAAGTATTTTATATGTTTTCAGAGGCGCCATTGGTGTCCTTTTGTCCCAGCTGTCTTTGAAACCAGCAGAATACCTTGTACCAATCCGCTGTGTGATCTTGAGTAAAACACTTAATTTTCTGAGTCTCATTTTCCTCATCTGTAAAATGAGGGTAATATTAGAACCTACTTCATCAAGTACTTGTGAGAAGCAAATGAATTACATGCATAAAATGCTCAGGACAGGACTTGGCACATGGCAAATGATCAGTTGGTATTCCTTTAAAAGAAAAATTCAAGGAAGTTACAGCAAAAACTTATTTTTCCCATTAAGTCTACAGGCAAATGTTTAATGGTTATAATAAGCCTGTCTTAGGAGTTACCAGGACCTGAATTTAAACCTGAGGGTACAAATTGAGCCTCTGGGTGAAATGTGAGTGGTAGTACCAACCTTCTGAGTATGCAAAGAAAAGGAAATAGTCTAAAGAAGTGCTTACGTATCTTGGCACACATTAAATACTCCAGAAATGATTACTGTTATCCTGCCATTATAGCTCACATTGCCATGTTCTATTCAGTCTTTTAAGCAGTTTAAGCAGTCTTAATTACTGTGTAAGTACACATTCATGTTTTGCTCTTTTCAAGTAATATTATATCACAAATACTTACCACAGCAACTATATAAACCTCACAGCCAACATTTTAATGACTGCATAATATTTCATTCAGATGTTTTATAATAAATGACTTTACTGTTTCTTTAGGATTGAGCATTGAAGTCATTTCCAAGCTTACCAGTATAGGTGAGACCATGTGAAGCATCTTTATACATAGAATCTTTTGTATTTTGTATCAGTACTTTAGAAAAGATTCCCTGAAGTCGGTGATCAGTATGTGACTGTTTTCAGGGTTCTTTGTTTCCGTTAGCAAATGGTAGGCTTCTGTATGGCTCACCATTTTATCCTCAATACTTAGCACATAGTCCATGCTCACTAAACATTTACTGAATTAGTGATCAAGTGTAAGTATTTCTGTATTATTTTCCAAATGTGCTAAGACTTCTTTATGTCCCCATTGTATTTTATTTTAAAATGGTCTGCACAGCAACTAAACCTGGGGTTATAGGAAAGGTAACAGTAGTAACAAGTAATATTTGCTGAGCACTCTCTGCACCCCCAGGCATCATCCTCAGTACATTACATGCATTACTTCCTTCACTTTGCTCAACAGTGCTCTGCAGTAAGTGCTGTTACGACCATTTTCTAGATGAGGATACAGAGAGGTGTGAGTTGATGTGCCCCAAATCACGCAGATGGTAAGTGGGTAGAACGTGTACTCCAACCAGGAAGTCGGACCCTTAGTCTCTGTACTTGAGGACTAGCCTCCTGATTTACTTTGCCAGCAGCTCACCCCTTCACATTTCAGCCAGCCTAACAGATTATTTCCCAGGGAGCCCGAGTTTGTTGGCCAAATTCCGAGCAAGGTGTGAATCAGGTGTCCCTGAGCCTTAAGGATTTTGTATCAGTCTCAGAACAAGAGCCACATTTGCCCACAAGGGCTTATTTCAAAGGAGTCCCACCTTTGCAGTTTACCAAGTTAAGAATGTGTGAATGCATTTTTTTTAATAAACCTTAGCTTTTTTTTTATTGAAGGAAAGAATTTTATTAGATTGTTAAACATCAAGGCAGCTGGTAGATTTAGAACATTGTCCATGTGGGAGTTATTAATGCATGAAGGAATATCTGGGACCAAGCAATACAAAGGATAAGATCCTAGGGATTAACCAAATAATGCTTCCATTTAGTGAGCAATTGAAATAGAGCAATTTTTAAGGAGTATCAACCATGTTATTATATCCATTTCTTCAGTCTCTTTTCCCCCTATCAATTCACTATGGGGGCTGGGTATTTTAAAGAACATATGCATCTATAAGCACTAGAAGGTATTTTTTTTTCTCCCTTTGCAAATGATTGACTCTGAAAAACAACAGGTAGTTGGGACTATTATTTGCATGTAGTATTTTATTTTTTAGTCATTTATATGTAGCTTTTGTTCTGGCTCTTCGTGTTAATTTATAATATTAAATGCTTAGAATTTTTCAAAAGGTGTCCTTCTTATATTTGCCATGAACTTCATAGTTCTTTCATTCCCCAGGTAATGTGAAGGATGGGGAGTGCAAGTGAGCCCCTTATACTTATATAGCTAATGCTCGTTACAGCCCTCTGGCTCCAAGCTGGAACCTCATGCCGTGCTCACCCTTCCCAGGTTCTTTCCCCTGCAGAATGGCTAAAGGCTTTATGTGGGAAGTAACAGCCTCACTAATTTGCATTAGATAAAATCAAGGAGTCCGAATTGGCAGATACTGTGTTAAAACACAAATATTGCTTCTCCACATGCTTGTCCTCCAGCTCCTTCGTAGTGAACGAGAGAGCTTCACATGGTCTCCACAGAAAACAGAATGCGGGAGACATGGAGAGATGCTTTTAGCCTCAGAGCAATTTTAAGACTGACTTGTACTTCGGTCTCGTCCCCTACGTAGGTAAAATTAAAATTACCCAGATGTAGATGGGAATAATGTTGGGGTGGCATGAAGGACTATGCCTAAGGCAACCTGTCATTTTTTGGTGATTTGAGAAGAGAACCCTACACATGTACCTTTTTAAAGGGGTGGTGTAGTGAGGGCTCAGCCACAAAACCCTGGGTGTGAATCTGGATTCCGCACTGACAGCTGGGTGCCACTGGTCAAGTTTCTTAGCCTCTCTGCATCTCGTTTTCTTCATGTCACTGACTCATAGTTTGAGAGGATTAAATGAGACCAGGCGTACAGTGTGCTCAGCACAGCCTAGCAGGGCCTTAGCCTTTCAATAAACATGTCTTTCCTGTGACTAGGATTCTAGTTCTCTGTGTATTGCTGGCGAGCCTGTGACCTAGGGAAAGCCGGCTTACCCTGCTGGGCTCAGTGTCATTGAACAGTATTAGTAACTTTTAGAGGTGATGTGAAGAGAAAGTAAAATGTGCTTTGAGACATCTGAACAGGCACAAGGTGAGCCCTTGCTGACGTTCCCTGTGGGTTACTGACCATCCGCTGAATGAGAGGAGGGCAGGCGGTGTCTGGTTATGGGAGTCCCATTGTGAGGGTCCCCTAGTCTGATTTGGGTCCACATAGAAATCAGTAGCTGCTTTTCAGGCCACAGGGAGAGCGAGCGGAGGTGCCTGACACAAGGCTGTCATTTGTCAGTAGCTTTTTTTTTTTTTAATGTTTTATTTATTTCTAGGAGAGAGAGAGAGAGACAGCGTGAGCAGGGGAGGGTCGGAGAGAGAGGGAGTCACAGACTGAAACAGGCTCCAGGCTCTGAGCTGGCAGTCAGCACAGAGCCTGACGCGGGGCTCGAACCCACGAACTGCGAGGTCATGACCCAAGCGAAAGTCGGATGCTTAACCGACTAAGCCACCCAGGCGCCCCGACTGTCATTTGTCAGTAGCTTTATACGCTGCCTCACTGAATCCTCAGAGCAGTCCTGTAAGGAGCCTTACTTGCTCACTTCCCTCACAGCACAAGTGTATAGGCCCAGAAACAAATTCACCAAGGCAGATACTCATTGTGAAAGGATTTGGAGAAACCCAGGTTTAAATTCCAGGTTGGTCACTTACTCAATCTCTCACCCTGAGCAACTCCCTCTGCTCTGAGGCCCAGTTTCCTTACCAGGAACTGCTGAGAGTGAAAGGATCTTACCTGGGAGGATTAAGTATGGTAATGTAGGTAAAACCCCTGACAGGTAGTTAGCCCCTTACCCTCAGTGTTGTTGAGATTTGGTGTGTTAGGTTGTTGACTGAAATAGGGCTTTGGAAAATTATATGTGAAGACCCAGGAGACTGGCCTTCCATGTAAAGAGAATTGTTGATGTATAGAAATTAATGTGAGTGTGGGTGAAGAGAAGGGGAGAGATAACAGGTAAAAGGAGATTTACCTGAGCGTCTGTTGGGTTTATTTATCTGTTAGACAACAAGCATGCTGGCAGTCATTGTCTCTCCCAGGATAGGGAAGAAACAAGGCAAAATGATGACTGAGCTGAAATTTGATGAATGGTGAAAAAATGCTGATAAAGGGAATTGATAGGAACGTTGCTGTATTTTAGTTTGTTAGTTAGGAGTATAAGAGTTGGTCGTGGACCCCTCTAGTACCAGGCATTGAGGCAGTTTTGCCTCTGTGGAATGGAAGTAGAAAGCTTCCCATCAGTGGAGATTTTTAAACAGGTGCCAGAATATCATTTGTCAGAAATGTCATGGATGGCACATGGCACTAGGTAGGAAGCTGGTCTCTTGATTGGTTAGTAGTTAAGAAGCTATATTTTGCATGAAGTCCAAGTCAGGAAAAGTAAAAAAAAATACACACACACACACACACACACACACACACACACACACGTGTGTGTGTGTGTATATATATATGCCTGTGGAGTTACATTAGAGGGTTGGGGAAGGAACTTTGTAAAAGAGGAAAACACCAATGACTAAATGCCTTTTATCCAGTAAAATAGTCATACCAGGTCAGAGTTCATTTGAAAACTGGCAGTATGGAAATGACTTTGTAATCTTTCATCCTTATATTTGATCCCAGGACACCTGTCTAGGTCAGATGGGCCACCTTCAGTTCTTTGCTAAGAGTTTCCTTTTTGGACTAGATAATATAATGCCATTTCCAGGTTTTGGATTTTATTATTTGGGGATATATTCTTTTCCATTACCAATTGTGAGATTAAATACTCTCTTTAAGGGGAGAGGAAGGTTTATAATGTGAAGCAGAGACATCTGAATTATTGTATCCCTTAACCTTCTGGAGTTACACATAAGGATTTTGGGTTACTTATCAAAATAAAAATGAATCTTCCTCAAGAGTTTATTAGCTACGATGGGAAAATTGTATTGAGGTCATACATGTGATCAGCTATTCCTACTTGAAAAACACTGTATTTAAAATAATTTGTAGAGGTGATTAAATATTGATTCATATATTAAGAATCATGCCATGTAGTTTGTGAGCAGGGCTAAACTATCTGATTTATTTACCACGCTTTCTGAACATAGTCAATAGGGAAGGGAAGAACAAGTCCTTGCTGTGTACCCAACATCAGAATAGGCATTTTCATATTACAGTCTCACTTATGCCTTCCATGCATTTTGAAACATCCTATACCCTGGACCCTCAATCCTGATTGCTTTGGGTCAGATCGAGATTCTTTGCTTCTTAGTTACTGTGTGATTTTGGTCTGGATGCTTAATTTTTCTGAGCTTCAAATCTCATCTGAAAAAAAAAAAAGATGATAATCCTCTAAGGCAGATAGAATAAACAAAGCCAGGGGCAGGTAAAGCACTCAGCACTGTGCTCAGCATACAGTATGTACCAGTAATTTTGACCATTATTATTGTTTGATGTTATCTCAGTTTTATAGATGAGGAAGTCCTATATAAAGAAGAATTAACCAACATCAGATTAAAAGATACTCTCTTGGGCAAAAGATGTCTTCCTAGAGAAGCTCTGAGCAGTGTTTTTCTTACCTTTCGATGAGAAAACTGCATTCAAATTCCTCCCTTTCCTTTTTTTATAGATGATGCCCACTGGCCAGGTGTCTCTTCCATCTCCTGGAGCCTACTTTCTGTTGGGGGCAGGGGAGTGGCAGGCAGTACAAAATTTTTTTTTAATTTTTATTTATTTTTGAGAGAGAGAGAGAGACAGAGATCGAGCTTGAGAGCTTGAGTGGGGAAGGGGCAGAGAGAGAGAGGGAGACAGAATTGGAAGCAGGCTCCAGGCTCTGAGCTGTCAGCACAGAGCCTGATGTAGGGCTCAAACTCATGAACCATGAGATCATGACCTGAGCTGAAGTCGGATACTTAACTGACTGAGTCACCCAGGTGCCCCGACAGTACAAAATATTTTAAAAAGCATGATAATTTTTTATAGTGATGAATGCTATCAAGACGGTAGGATCAAGCCATGCTCCAGATCCTGTGCCAGGCTGTTTGAGCTAGGCCAGTCAGGGGAGTCTCTGAGGAGGTGCTGGGTGAGTTGAGAGCCTTGTAATAGAGAGGGAAAAAAATCTCAGAGGGGATAGAAGGAATAATAAAATCATGCTGGTTTATGGTTTGCCAGTCCAAAAAGCTTTTAAGCCATCTCTATAAAGGTGGATCCACTTAATGTGTGTTCTGCATTTCAGGCATCATTGTGTGGTAAGTGGTGTAAATTTAGCCTCTTTAAGCCTGATCTCCTAGGGGTTGAGTTTTAAGCATTGGAACTTTATTTGAAAGGACTCTTATCGATTGGGCTTTTATTTGGTCCCTCCTTTCTAAAGAGAGGTACTAAATAATGGTTTGGCCTCCCTGTTAGATTTTTATTTTTTTTAATTTCACTTTATAGGTCTCTCTCTCTGCCCCTGTTCTCCACCTTCTATTTCTAACTGTTCTGCTTAAAAAGACTAAAGTGGTATGAGAGAGGGGGAAAAACAAGAAAGAAAAATCAACTGTCACATTGTGAATGTAATTGATTCAATAAATAACGTCTTTCAATTCCCAAGGCAAACCTCAAAGTCTTCACTTATGTCAATTAGTGTTCAGCTCAGTAAGTGGTGGTGTTCTTAATTTAGACAGATGGGGAGAGTTCACAAGCGCTCACTTCCTAAGGAGGGAGTGTGCTTTTCTGGTTTTAAAGACACACCACCAGATTTATGGGCCCACTCTGCCAAAAGATGGTTGAAATGGAATTATTGTGGCTGTTTTTATTCTTCCTGAAAATGGAAGCAAGGCATTTAATTATCGTTTAGGGTTTTGCTGAAATAAACAGAAGTAAGGGAAATAAAATCAACTAGATTGTATGCTCCATGAGGGCAGGGGCTTTGTCTCATTGGTTCACTATTTAATCTCTGGTGCACACAGTAGGTGCGTAATATTTGCTGAGTGGATCTGTTGATGAGCGAATAAGAGTAGACATGAGTGCACTTCAGATCTTAGGGCAAGAATTCAATTACATTTCATTCCACTGGTGGTTTCACCCCACCCCTCTTCCTTCATTTCCCCTCTGATTCTTTGTAGGACTACAGCATGTACCTTGTCTTCCAAAATGACGAAGGAGGACCATTCCATCCATCCCCAGACTGGCAGAGCTGGAAAGGATCTTGGAGGTGATGTCAGCCTGCCATTTACAAGTTCTAGTGGGTGAATCAGTTGTGCTTCAGAACCACAACTGGAAATTGTGTGGGTCTCATCAGGGCTTGGGGACCCATATGTGCCTCTGTGAGTTCCCCTACCAGTTCCTGGTGCACAGCTGCGCTCCCCGTTCAGCCTTGCCCTCCCCTGAGCTGTCCCGTCTCAGTTACTCCTTGGGAAAGGTGACTCACCTAAGGTACCCAGCAGAATTCCTGGCAGGGCTGTGCCCAGGACTCCCCTCGCTCCACCCTGATAGCAGTGCGTCTGGTCTTGCGGCTTGCTGCTTTGGTTCACCCCGCCCTGTGCTCCTCAGGATTCCGTCAGCGTCCTTTGATGCTTCTTTCTTGCAGGACAGTGGCAGTGTTTGTGGCAATGGCTGGTTATGATGTAAAGGACATTTGAAACCACAAGGAAACGTTACATTTTGTTTTGTACTCAGTATATTTTATGGTCTTCTCTAGAGCCCCCCCACCCACCCCCTTGCCGTGGTGCAGAATGAATCCCTGGTAGGAAGCCCCTGTCTTTCTCTTGTAGCTCACTCAGTGTTCTCCAAACCTGCCTAATCATGAGAATCATGTGGGTGCGTGTTAAAGGTGCAGAACTCTGGGGCCTGCTTGAGTCCTGTTAAATCAGAGTCTTCTGGGAGGGGCCTGGGGATCTGTGTTTTAAGTTAGCGTGGGTCATTACTGTTCCCTGTAAAGTACTTTCCCGTCTCTGACAACAGTGGCTTCCATTCTGCCAGATCCAGCTCTGACTTCCTTAAAACCTCAGTACGTAATTACATCATCACCCTGTCCTTCTATCTGAAGATTATCCTCTGGTCTGCAGAACTTGGTCTTGAAGGAGGAAGGAGGGACTATCTGCTTTCCTCTTTGTTCCAGGGTAGATTTTGACTGGCAGGTAGGTGACAGATCGGCATGTCCAGTCATAGAGTGAGTACATGGCAAGAGTCAGGGCAGACTCTGAAGCCCGAATAGAGTGCCCATGTTCTTTCCCTGCTTTATTGCTCAACAGATGTATGACTTTGGGAAAATTACCTAAACTTCTTGGAGTTAGTGTTTCTTCATCTGTAAAATGGGAGTAAAAATTGTACTTGTTCTGGGGTTTTGTGTCTGTTAAACAAGGCATTCGAGGCCAGTGCTCCAGACACAGACTCCGAGATGGAGACTTTTATGCAGAGGGTTTCCAGACAGGGCCCTCAGGAACAACGCTACCAGGGGAGTAGGGGAGACAGGATTACACAGGAGGTGAATTTGAACTGTGGTGATGTTGCAGTGAAACTCTGAGCTGATCCCATGGGGACTTCTAGACACGGAGTGCCCTTCACCCATTCTGGAGTTAAGGGAAGAGGGCTGGGCCCTTATACCCCTGTGTGCACCGGTCTTTAGATGTGGGCTGCCCCTGGAGAGCGGATGTGACCTGAAGTTAGGCAGCTCCCTTTGGCAGATGGTGGCTCTGTGCCATCAGCAGCCTGTAGTGCTGGCAGGTAGGGAAGGGGTGCCAAGGGGTTGGAGGGTGTCCATGGTGCCACTGCCCAGGATGGTGCTCGTGAAACTCTGAGCAGCCAGAGTAATGCATTTGCAAGTGCTCAGTAAACACTAATTATTACCATTATTATTCCAGCCCTGGTAATGTCAGTCAGCAGCTGGACCACTTTCAGTAAATTACTTACATTCTCTTGGACTGCTTCCTTATGTTTAAAATGGAGATTCTAAACTCTCCTGTGCCCACTTCCCTCGAGTACTTCTGAGCACATGTAGAGAGAATGTATGTGAACTTGGTGAGAAAAATATTATAAAAACATAAGGTATGACCATGAGCCTACTTTCCAGAAATGAGTACATGGCCATGACTTGGATTCCTTGGAGGGAAAGAGCTGTGATAAATGTAAAAGTGCTTGTGCCATTTTGATTTTTCTTTCTTCTCTCTCTAGGGAATTAGAATAATGGAGATGCTGCTAAAGGAACAGTGTGGTGCCCCCTTAGCCGACTAAAGACCCGCCAGTGAGTACCAAAATCAAAATCAGAATTCTTTGCTCCAGCCATGTTTTCTGACTCTTAAGCCCTTGTATTGTGCGTCAGCCTCCCTGGGCTGTTCATGCTGTACATTTCCCAGTTGTACGCAGAGGCTCCTGTCTCACAGGTGTTTCGTTTCCTGTTCAGCACCTTCATTTCCTTAGTTCTTTGATTTTCAGAGCAGCTTTGTACCATGTGCTGGGTTACAACCGCATTCAAGTTGTTGAAACCGCTCAGTACAATCCAGCCTGATTATGACCTGCAAGCTGCCACAGATGTGTATAGACTGGGGTTCAGGATTAACTGAGGCTTAATTTTATTGTCCTGGGGACAATGAAAGGAGGGGCTTAAAGCTCTCTCTGAAGTGGAACGGAAAGCAAGGAAGGGGCGTGTTTTGACTGGCCAGTGAAATAAATGTATTTTATCAGTCATTTGTATACTTCCACGGGTTGGCAGTGGCCACCGGAAATGCTATTGAGAAGGATTCTGACATTTTGAGAATAATATCGGGCTCTGGCTAAGGATGCCTTGAGTGATTAGCAATGTTGGCTCAGCAGAGGATGGGAGAAAGCACTAGTGCTAGAGCACATGCCATCTCTAGTGTAGCAAAAATGCTCCGAGGTCACAAGGGGCAGGGGCAATTTACACTTACTTAATTTTTTTGTCTTAAGTTTTTATTGTCTACATGAGGAACGGTCTCCATAGTGAAAAGGGCAGAACAGAGTTACTTAAGAGAGAACCAAAGCCTGAAATAAATGAGCGTAATGGCTTTACATCTTACCAAATTTATTGGATTTGAATTTTTAACATGTGAGAGAAGGTAAAACCATTGAGTAAAGCAAACGCTGTCCTGGGTAATTCATCATTACCCCAAATTTCCCTTACATTGACTTCAAATTGTAGGACCCCTGGTTTTGTAAAAGCAATCTTGGACTCTAATTGTGATCTCCCATAAAGTTTGAGAACAATTAATGAAAGAAAAAGCAAAATGAACATTTATGTACAAGCATTTCAGCATCGAGTGCATGCTGGCCAGATCTATGAATAGATTTATTCATTACTGGGGAGGCTAAATATGATAATTCCGTTTAGCACAAGCACGGCACATGGCAGGTGCTCAAAAAATGTTGAAATGGAATCTAAATATGGTGTGTTCCTATATCCACTCTGCTCTTGGAGAACATTTTTATGAAGCATTTTTGTGAGGCTCACCAAGTACCTGTATTGCTCATGCACTTGGGCGCAGATCCCAACTTACACTGGAGGGCGGGATCTAAAGTCAGCTCCAAGTGAAATGAGAGACTGGGAGGGGACTCCACTTATAACTATACATTGATTTTCAAACTTCAGGTTAATGATTTTGGAGCATCACGAAACATCAGAATCCTCTGGAGGATTTGTTAAGCATAGATTGTTGGCCCCAATCTCGGGGTTTCTGCATCAGTACGTCTGGGGTGCGGTCCTAGGATTTGTGTTTCTAACAGGTTCCTAGGTGCCGCTGCTGCTGCTGCTGCTGCTGGTCCAGGGACCACACTCTGAGAACAATTGCTCTAAATGAGGTCTCATCTCTGCATGAAGATGGATTAAATATAAGGGCACCGAGGAAGCTAATAGCTAGGGTTTTGAAATTGTTGTCATGCAGTCTATTGACTTTAGATTAATCAGAGGGATGATTTTTCTTACGTGGTTTTTCCCTGGTTTTAGTGTCTCAGCCCCTTGTTTAACTGGTTTTTTTTCCCCCTGCTTAAATATTGACAAGCTCCACACTGGTGTAAAGACCACTGAAAAGAGACTCACGCTAACTTGTGTTTTTTATTTAAAATGTTGTTCGTGAAATTGGCAAATTAAAAAAGCCTCACGTGTTGTCACAAACACCTATGTTCTTGTTGGTTCCCTTGTTTTGTTTTTCCTGTGGCTGAAAGCTAGCCATGAACTCCGAGCTCTGTATTGTTTCTAAAAGCGACTTGCTCTTCCCTTTCAAGTGAGGTGGTAGAGGTCTGGCTACTACCAAGAGTTCAGTGAAGGACAGTTGCACTCAGGGCATTTAGTGCAACAGAGTTTTTGAAGGATTTACCTAATACCGACTGTTGTAACCCATGATCAGGTCCTCAGGGCAGTAAATGGACAGTAAGGGGAATATACTTTTACCACATGAATCTACAGTTACTGCAGATTAGAGCCTGTGGCTGAGGCTTTAAGCTTTTTCCCAATACCGACTTCATTAAAGTATTATTTATGTACAGTTAAGTTGGCCAATTCCAAGTGTTCAGTTTGGTGAGTTTTGAAAATATATGTAGTCACGTAAGCAAGCATCACAAAAATCTTGACATACAACACTTTATGGCTCTGTGGTGCTACGTTTTTCCAGCTTGTTGCTTCCCTTTTTTTCTTGACTACTACAAAGTTTTGGCAAGCTTGAAATGTGCCCGTTTGAATGTAACTTCTGTTTTCAAAATTGGCTCTACAGAAAATGGGAGAATGTTTGCACGTTGGGGGAACTACTGTTTTTATGAGCAATAAAATGCCACATTAAAAGGAAGGGGGCAGGTTTCAGGGCTAAGGCCGTAGAAGTAGGGTCATTCAATTATTCCCCTCAGGCCAAATCCAACCTGCTATCTGCTTTTGTAAATAAAGTTTTATCGGAACACAGCTATGCCTTGGCTTTGTTATAGCTACAACAGCAGAGTGAATAGCTGAGAGCTATTCTCCAGCAAATAGAGAGCCATTCTCCAGCAAAGTTTAAAATATTTATTGTCCTTTAAGAAAAAGCTTTCTGTCCTGTAGGTTGTGAGCGTGCCTTCTCCTAAATTAAGACCAGGGAGCCTGGTAGTGGTTGTTTAGCCTTCTTTACATTGCATTTGATTACATATTACCTATATTCCAAAGTTAATACTGTGATGATATATTTAGTCTGTATTAGCTTTAACAACACCACTCAGCTGATTTTATTTTAAGGCATAGAAAAGCACTGAAATTATCACAGCAGCGAAGTTAAAATACCAGCAGTGGTGATCATGACAATTGCTCATGAAGTTCCAACGCCTGTGCATAATGGAGTCAATATGTAAGCATTCTGTGTAGCAGATAAAGGAGCAGTGCTGTGATGGCAGTGGTCTAGGTGCTGGGTACGGTCAGTGTACTCAGTTTATCAGCTTTGGAATTTTGCAGTTCTTAAAAAAAAAACACACAAAACATTCCACGGGGTTTGTGTGAACCCTCATAGGGAGACATTATTTACCGTTTTTATATCCTACCATATTTCACATTTGCATAATCTAAAAATCACATAGAATGTGACTACCTTGTGTATGGTGCCCAGTCCTAAAGATAGTACCGAGAATTGTGTGGCCCATGTATCCACGTGGGCATTTGAAAATTAGAAAGCTTAGAAGGTGAGTTTATCATGAGCCAAAATGGAGGTGCATACATCTCACTAACCAATATTCTTGTAGTGTTGCTGCTGATGCAGCTGTTTGATAGATTTTTGATTTCCTGTCATTTTTGAATAAAACAAATAGCCCTGACATCTGTTTGTTCTTGCCACTGGCAGTTGGGAGACAGGGCTTGGTGAGATTTGATCATACGGCAGAGTTCATTCTTGCCCAAATGATTAAGACCTCTGTTTTAGCTGTATCTTAACTCCCCTTTGAACCAATTCCTCTGGGTAATAAAATAAGGTGCTAGCTTTGTTCGAGGATCATTAGGAGGTAGAAATGCAGTTTATTCCAGAATTATCCATAGTGGTAGAATTCAAGTGACTCTTAAGAGTTGCTTCAGAAAAGAGGCAAATAAGTATTGATTGGTGAGATCTGTTTATTAGGTGATAAAGCCTACTTGCTTTCTCTTGCAGGGGCCCTGTGTTGTCCTATTTTGCTCAAGAATCGCTTCTTGGCCACAACACATGACTGATGCAATTTTCGAAATTCAAGTTTACGGATACACTGTCGGCAGCTTAAAGAAGAGGAGACCTTCCTTTCAGAATGTGAATTGATACACTTCCCTGGGAGCCTTCCTCAGATAGTGGCACTCACGGACGTGAGAACTTCTAGCTAGAGTTGAATGGCACAGTCTCTTTATGATTTACAAATAAAGGGGGAGAAAATCCATAGAAGGTGATGTCTGCCCTTTTTCAGGATCTCCTGCTGATGGCCTGGTGATGGTGTCAGGGAAACCAAGGGCAGGCTGGAGGCCTGGCCAGTGCCATATGTTATCAGCCTCATTGCTCATGGGTTTCAGGAGAAGATCCTGGGATGGATAAAGGAATTGAAACTGCCACTTGACACATAGGTAGAAAAGAATCTACCAGTTCTGTGTTGAAGCCAAGCTACATTTAGAGTAATGTTTGGGTCTCAGAAATTGGGAGCATTTGATGTCTACCCATAAGTACCACCTAACTGCCACCAATATAACTTCTCTGATGTAACCTGTCCACCGTGTGGTTTGGCCTTTTGAAAGAACATGGGATGGAGAGCAGGAAGGGAGGGGTGACTTTGGCATTGTGTGATATGGCATACATATCATGAATTGCTCTGTGTTTCCCTAGCACGTGGGGCTACCTGGGCACAGGCGTTCTGTGTAGTGATGATTAGACACGGAAGGGAGTTCAGTATTGAAGGCATAGGTTTGGGATTTGACGGAACAAACGTTACCACCCAGTAGCTCAGTGATTGATCATCTACATAATTTTCAGTTTTTCCAAAGCTCCTTCTTTTTCACTGTACAACGAGGTTACAGAATTAACTTTATGAGGTTGTCGGACCGATTTAAGATTGTGTATCTAGAGTTCCTAGTACGCTGCCTGTTGCACAGTAGAAGTCTGTTACATAGATGCCATTACTATGCAAAACCATTTTGAATGTGCACTTTTCAAATGTAATATAAGGTAGTATTACTATTTGAAAATTAGGTGACAGTAGTTTGCATTTGCCGTGATTGGAAGCGAAAATATAAGTGCGCATTACCTAATGGGAAGCTTGAAGAGAGGCAGTCATTTGGAATTCATCTGCTTAAGATAAAAATTGGCCCATTACTGGAAAGTCTTGGGGAAATTGTTTTTTTTTTAATATCTGAGAATTTTTCCACTTAGTGCAGTGATCACTATCAAAGCAATTTTATTTTTTATAGAAGCCTGCCACAGTGAGCCTCTTCTTACTGGATTTGAGCTGTTTGTGCTGCTTGAGTTCTGTCTCTTAGGATAATCTCTCCTCATTTTCTTAGCGGCTCATTCTTCAGGTGTGTTGGAGAGAAAATGAATGGTAGAAACCAGAACAGAACTTTGACTTCCTTTTCCAGTTTGTCAGTGGCATTTGGTAGGCTTTTGGAATAATAGCCCATTTCAAAAAATAAGAGGCGATGTAAATGATCACAGAGGTGAGAGATTAGAAATCCCTATGACACTGAAGTAAATTTAATACATCCTACCCAACAACCTGTGTCCTCTGAAGCGGGCGTTCTCAGCCTTGGGCATTCATTAGAATCACCTGGGGAGCTTTATGCTCTTGCTGCCAAGGGTACATCCCAGAGCAATATGTTCATCAGAATCTTGGGGATTCTGAGTGCAACCCAGGCACCCATAGTTTTTAAAGCTCCCTATGTGGTTCCAAAATGTAACTACTAGATGAGAACACTAGAGTGAATTCTTGGTGATTTTCAGACATTATTTCTTTCTTAACACCTCTGAGGTAGGAAAGGATCTCTGTAGCAAGGATTTTTGTTAGAAATACAGACAAGTGGGGTACCTGGGTAACTCAGCCAGTTAAGTATCTGACTTTTGGTTTCTGCTCAGGTCGTGGTTCATGAGTTTGAGCCCTGCATCAACACTGACAGTGCGGAGCCTGTTCAGGATTCTCTCTCTCTCTTTCTCTCTCTCAGTCTCTCAATTTCTCTCTCTCTCTCCCCTCCATCCCATGCACTCTCTCAAAAAAGAATAAACATAAAAAAAAAAAGGAAATTGAAAGAGAGAAGCAGAAAGAGGCTGGATTTTCGCCAATTCCTTGAAACCAGAGTGGCCAATGCAAATGGCACTGGGGACCTGGCAAGTGATCTGATGAGTCAGGCAGGCCAGTGGCCCCTTGGGAGACCCTGGGGACACACGCCTGTGTGAAGGTGCACAGCTGCTGCCCAGTTCTCGCACACTGTTGCCACATGGCTGTTTTCTCTAGTTACTCTAATTTCCATTTTTATAGGAAAAAACAGATTTATTAAAGAAAAGAATTCTCCCAATTTTTACATGCTGGCAGTAATTCAGAACATTGTTAAAACATTGTACTGGCCAAGCAAAACATGTTTTCCAGTAGTTTCCAGCCTCTGCCTCCAGAGTGTTAAGGCCCAGCCTAAACATCCCAGCCAATTTTTAATCGATGTGCATTTCCCCATTCTGGATGGAAGCTGCATTCTGCCTCTTTTCCCGGATTACTCTGAGATGTATTTTTCCCCCATTCCCAAGAAATCCTGTGGACTTGTTTCAGACACTTGTCCTCACTCAGTGTTTTGTTTTGTTTTTTTTTAAGCCTTCTGCAGGCATGCATTGCTTCAAGCTTCACATATATGGCTTAGAATTCTTATGCTCTTTTTAACATTCATTAGAGCTTGTTAGAGTTTATTTTTTATAATATATCAGAATCCTTTTCCTGTGAGAAAACCTTCAGAAATGTCAAAATCTGGAGTGCTGCCTTACCGGGCATATTAGGAACACACGTGGGAAGGGGTTAGTTCACAGACCCAGCCAGTCTCCTGACCGGGTGTGGCTGTGGCTAAATCCCAAGGCAGTGATTTTATACAGTGATTCCCACACTTCTCCTTGTACCAGAAATCCTCAGAGGGAGGTGTGCTAAATGCAGGTTCCCAGGCCCTCCCCCAAAGATTCTGATTCATGAAACCTCATTTGGGACTGAGGGGATCTATATTTTAAAGCAATTTCACCAGGAGATTCAGCCATGCTGTTCCACAGACCATGTTTTGAGAAACATTGATTTTGGGGCAGCGTTTTTGCCCTTTATGTCTCCCATCATGGAAAAAGGTTTTGCAGTCCATTGGGCCCACTGATCCGTACAACTGACCATTCGGGATACCACATAAAGTTCTTATGCTGAGGTAAGCTAACTTTAGCTATATGTGATTAAGGTGCTTTTACCATGAAGGGGCTTTTATGATTTCAGTCATGTGGATAAAAAAGGGTGCTCTATTCTTTTTATATAAATTGCTGTGTGTATTTTATAAGCAGTGTATGTGTAGTAGTATCCCTTTTTCAGACAGTGTAAGGTGCATCGTATAGACATGTCAAGGTTATTCTTTTAAGCTGCACATCTTTTTTTTTTTTTTTGTCTGTTTTATTTTAATCATTTATATTGTAACACTTAATTTAGTATACATTTCCCTGCTTTCACGAGCAATCTACTAAAACTAAGGAAAAAAATTAAGGTCATCACGTATGTTTTCCCTCTTTCAGGACCTATCTGGGTTTGTTAAAGCCCCTACCGTGAATGGCTCTGCTCTTTGACATCTGCAGTGGTTTTTGCAGTGTCTCTTCACTCACTGTGACCCGTTGTCCTTTCTCTCTGTGGTTACTCTTGCCTACCTCTTGGAACCTTTGTCTCCTTCTTTATGGGGTTGGGAAATCATGTCTTTGCATACTACCTGTCCAGTCACAGTAAACAGGACCTAAATGGGGTTTGAGAGGCTTTTTTCTGAGGACAGTGAAATGAATGAACTTCGCTGCCTTGACTTGGTGATGTTCTTTTACCGTAACTTCCTGACCCTCAACTCCAGTTGTCAAATCTTTGACTGCCAGGTAAGTGAGGTGTTGCTACACCTGCTTTCTTTTGATCTAGAAGCCATTGTTTCCCTTCATAGTGTTAGTGTTTTTATATGTACAGTTGTATAATGTGAAACATAAATAAATTAAATTCAAATGAACATTTCTCAGGCCACGTTTTTGTGCATTATTAAGTATTTTTGATTCAATGTTATTGTGATTTAGAGCTATAAATGAATAGTATAGTTATGAAATACAGTCCTGTAGACATTCTGAAATAAAGTTTGTTATGACTAATACTTATGCATGAATTTTGCTTTCTTGGGGGTATCCCTTGACTCAGCAGGGCTTGTGTTTATCATTGGTAGTGGTGATCCCAGTCCTTTGCACCAGCCCCAGATGAGGCTGTTATACCAACCATATGGTGGTAGCTCCCTGCTTCCCCCAAGGTGAGTCACTAAACTTTCTCCAAGCAGTAAGCAGAAGCCACGTTTATTGGGCGATCTGAGTGGGCTTTGTGCCAGTGGAGCCAATGTCCAAGGTGGACAGAGGAGAAGTGAAGCACAAATAGGAGCATGAAGTCATGTCATCCCCCAGAGGGAGGGAGGCACAGCAGTTGCTCGTTGACTTGTGAGGCTCAGCTCTCTTTTCTGTGCTTTGTTTCCATGAGATTTCCATGAGATCTGTTCCCTTGTCTGCTTTTTACCTGGGTGTATTTGAGTGGCTTTCTGTGCCTTGTTTCCACAATGCCTTGTCCACAGCCTGTTGATGTCTTAAGGGGATAGAGTCCTTAGTTCAACCAGCATTTGTTGAACACCTATTATGTTCAAGAAAAAAGCAGGACTTATCTCCTTTTGACTTGATCCAGGAGTTTTTAGAAGGCTTGCACCATCATTGTATGGACAGATGGCAGCAGTGGGTATTGATGGTAAGACCAGACACACGTACCTCCTGAGCAAATCAAACAATGATTGCATATTTAAAGGATGCCAAACAAAACAAAACAAAACAAAACAAAACAAAAAATCCAGCCCAGGACACGTGTGGGGAGATCAGCACACAAATGTATAGTTTGGTGGCCCTGAAGCCTCACCAGCATGTTGCACAGTTGTGGGTGATCCTGTCTGAATGAGTGAGGGGCATATCATAAGAAATGAAGATATCTTTTGGAAGATACCCAGTTTTCTCTAGGATCAGCCTTATATAGGGAAAGTGGAGCTGCCTGCAAGAGCCCTCCTCCATCTGAGCCACATAGAAACTTAACATTTCATAATGATTGCTGGGTACATGGATATTCAGGCATAAATATCTTCTCCTTTCAGATTCTTCTGACGATTACAGCCTGATCCAAGCACATCCCTGAATTCAGGGCTACAGGATCAGCATAGTGTTTTCCTGATATCTGGGTGGGGCCTGCTAACCAGTGTGGACAAATCCTGCAAGCTTCAAAATCTTCACACAAGCATTGGACAGATTGGGGCAGGTAGAGAGGCTGAATCCTAAGAATGACAAACCTAGTGTAATGGGGGCTTGGAATAGAAATTATATTCACTTACTGGAACAGTTTATAGAAATTTAAAATGTGATATTTAAATGTTTACATGCAGTATTTCTTGCATACCTTGACTGCCAATCAGAACCCTCTGGGTAGCTTTAAGACCTACTGATGCCTTGTTCCTGGCCCCAGAGTTTCAAGATTGTAGCCCCGGCATCAGGATTGTGTAAAGCTCCCCAGTGGATCCTGAAGCCATGGGTGGAAATTCCTACTACCATCAGAACTAACGTCTGTTCTTCCCTGAGTGGGAGCCCTTAAGAAGCTAGCAGGAGGAGGCATGATGATTTGAGACCTCTTCCTTCTAGTGATTTGCCCCTAGGACTTCAGAAAACTATAATTTACTGTCTAAGAAAAGAGTACTCCAATGTCTCTTCAATGCTAGTAGGGGAAACATTATCCTAAAAATATTCTACTATGTGTAGTTTGCTTTGTTGTGATCAAAAGTGTGAGTTGCATTTGTTGGAACAGAATCCGATGCAGAAAAAGATCCCATAATAACTCCAGACCCTTGCTTGGTTCAAAGGGTTAACCTGAGTAACTGCACTTTCGGACCTGAAGATGTAGCTCTCCAAGACATGGACGGGCATGCTGGGCAGGAGGCGGCAGAGACAAAATAGCAGCCACCATCCTGTTAAATTAAACTCCATGGAGCTATTCTCCAGCATTCTCGGATAAGGTTAGAGCCATTTCATGCCTGCCATCTGTTAGGCTGCTGATGGAATCATTACTTCTTTGTGTTGGTGCCAGGATGAACTTTTAGATCCGATGATGAAGGAGAAAATGCTAACCATCCAGTTGTATCTTTGGTTTTCTTATTTTGAGTTTAGCTGGCCCCCTAAATTCACAAGTCCATCAATTGTGCCAACAATTGAAATTCCCTCATTGTCATTTTTTTTTAAAGAGGTTTAGGGGAAATTACTTTCTGGGCTGAAGCCCCTCTATTATTTGTATTTGTTTAGGGATATAATCATTCATCTCTTCAAAAGCAAAGTCATTCTTGTCAATCTGTCAAAAAAAATTTGCCCCCGGTCCCCAGGATAAGAGGTTTACATAAAGCACCCGGAAACAATCTAATAGATGAATTACCCCAGGGTCTAGTCATTGTCATTGGAAACAGGATATGGGGCAAGGAGAGGGAGACAGAAAGGGGAAAGTCTATCAGGGTTATACCTGCCACTGAGTAGATTAGGGTGACCCTGAGGAAAATTCGGTTGTCTGATATTCTCTTTTACAAATGACATTTTAGAGAATTAGCATGGAAGTTTAGAGCTTCAACTCATGTGTTGCCTTTTCCCCCACTCTGTACATAGTCATAGATACAGAAAAAAAAGTTTCATGTAGCTTTCTTCTAGTATCTTGGTGACTGGATCTAAGTACTTTGGAAAACTTGGAGTCACATCTGAGGCACTAGATGGCTACAGTTTTTAATTACAGTTTTGAATCAGATTAAACGATGCATCAGATTGCAGTTGGAACTTTTCCAGTATGGAGAGTCATCTCTTTCTATGTGTGAAGTCAGAAGCTAGCATTATAACTATTTCCTTAGGTGTTAATTGTTCTGTCAAGTGCTATGGGAACCATTTCTTCTTGGAAAAAAAGTGCTAACAATGTTTTTGGGCCTTAATAAGGCAAGAATTTTATGGAGAAGAATTGGGGAAGAGCAGAGTGTCAGCGAGGCATTTATTTCCCCCCTGATCTGCCTCTCAAACTTCTTTCTGGGGATTGTCACCTGCAATTTTCTGAACAGGCTGTTGGTACCCTTG
Source organism: Hyaena hyaena (assembly GCF_003009895.1). Taxonomy (NCBI): domain Eukaryota; kingdom Metazoa; phylum Chordata; class Mammalia; order Carnivora; family Hyaenidae; genus Hyaena; species Hyaena hyaena. The sequence continues at coordinate 388,136 of NW_024081217.1, read as the reverse complement.
GGAATATATAGTGATCTCTATGAGGGATGTATGAAGCCACAGGCAGATGGGCAGAATGCCCCTCTTAGAGCCTTCCTTTTGCGCAAAGATTTGTGGGGAGCATTGTTTTTATATTAAAACAAACATAACCACATAACGTTGTAGAATGTAAAATTGGACTGGATCTTTAATTTAAAAAAAAGAACAAGACTTAATGTCCTTTTGCTCGGAGCACTGCTTAGTATGCTGCCTAATACATAGCAGGTGTTACATTAGGTTGAATCTAATGGAAATACCAAAGAGTGGCAATTACACATGCTTCAGCCTGTTACAAGTGCCTGCAATTTAGTACATCCCAAATGCTGCAGGGCTGTCTTCTGCTAGTCAGAGTCACATTCCTCTTTTTTTTTTTTTTTTNAGAGACAGCGGAGCAGGGGAGGGTCAGAGAGAGAGGGAGTCACAGACTGAAACAGGCTCCAGGCTCTGAGCTGGCAGTCAGCACATAGCCCGACGCGGGGCTCGAACCCACGAACCGCGAGATCATGACCTAAGCGAAAGTCGGACGCTTAACCGACTAATCCACCCAGGCGCCCCCAGAGTCACATTCCTCTTTAGAAACGTTGGAGAAGCCCTGATGTAGGCCAATTCAATCCCTGGGAACTCCCAGAATTCCCATGTCCCTCAGAGTCGACCTTGAATCCCAGCAGCATGGACCTTGCCTGCTGATATCTTGTGGTACAAAATGGGGCAAATATCCTGTAAACTTTGGCAAGCCTTGCCATCAGGGGTATCATGGATTATGGAGAGGGCTGAGTTAACATACAGTTCTTAGTTGTTGGCGAGGTACATAAGTATGAAGAGTATTTTTCTTTAAATATTAAAGTTAAATTATTTTTCTCTCATTTGTTGGAAGGTAGTCATGTTTCCTCTTTGGTTAAGAGAAAACACTAGTCAGGCAAATGTTGGTTGTCAATATCATGTTTTTGACATACCATTTTTCCCCTAAATGGAGGCAGTTCAGATACACCTATATAAACGCTACTTTTCTAACCAGTCTGCTTACAGTGCTTACTTAAGTCAGGGTGTTCGTTAAAGTCCCTGAGAAGGGGTATAATTAGTCTTGATGGGGTCAAATAACAAACACACACAAAAAATTAATGAAGCGGTGTTTTGATTCTTGATTCTTGTAATTATAGTGGTGCGGCTGCTTCTCCTATAGTGAAGCTTTTACTATTTCCAATAATAAATGTTCTTTCTGGTTGTATTCTCTCAGATGTATTTTAACTGTTATCTTGATGGAAATTACATGGCAGTTGCCAGCAGGAATAACCTTTACTTTTATTTACAAAACACATATATTTCTATTGAGAATACCAACGAAGGTAGTACCTCAACTTCTTTGTTGAAAGAACATGTCCTGGTCAGATCTGAATTTCCCTTCACAAAAGTGAAATATGACTATATATTGGGTAATAGATTAAGATGAAAATACAAGAAATCTGAGCATTGTTTCAGTGGTCAAATATATCCCAGAAACCTAAATTGGAGTCCTGGTTTTGTTATGTCCTAGACATGTACATACATTCTCAAAGCTTTGTTTTGTTCAAATGGGAAGGAGTAATAATAGGGCCGATTTTTTAGGGTTGTTGAAAGGATTAAGTGAGCTCAAGACATGTAAAAACTGTTGGAACAGTGCCTGGCACATGGTAAACACTCCGCAGTCTCTGGAAGAGATTGTGTTAAGTCGGTGTTCTTTAAATGTTTGGTAGAATTCTCCAGTGAAATCATCTAGGCCTTAAGATTTCCGTTTGAGGGAGATTTTTTTAAATTATTATTTAAATTGAAGTTAGTTAACATAGAGTGTAGCCTTGATTTCAGGAGTGAAATCCTCCCTTTATATTCCTGCCTCTTCATGTTTATAATTAATAACCTTAAATATTTCTTCTACATTTAGCTAGAACCTTATCAGACAGTGTTATAATTTTTTTCTTAACCATCACATAGAATTTAAAAGATTCAGTAGGAGAAGAAAAGTTTATTGTATTTATCCTTCTTTTTTCCTTCCCAATATTCTGAAATTTCTTTTTTTTTATCATTGTATTTCTGTTTAGAGAACATATTTTAGTCTTTTTTGGGGGTAGAATTGCTGGAAACTAAGTTTTTCAGGTTTTCATCATCTGAAAGTGTCTTGATTTCCCCCTAATTCCTTAAGGATATTTTCATTGGATAGATAGGATTCAGGGTTGGCAGTTCTTTTCTTCTAGCACTTGAAAAATGTTTGTGCCACTTCCTATGGCCTCCATGGCTTCTGATGGGAGAAATTCACTATTTTTTTTTTCCCAAAAGTATGGTGTCATTTCTTTCGGACTGCTTTTTTTCTTTTTGTCTTTAATTTTCTAAAGTTTGGCTCTGTTGTGTTTTGATGTGGATTTCTTCGGACTTAACTTGTTTGGTGTTTGCTCCACTTCTTCAACCTGTCAATTTATATCTTTGGCCAAATTTGGAAAGTTTTCAGTCATTTCCTCAAGTGCTCTTTTAAGTTCTTAACAGCCTCTTTCTCCTCTCCTCTGGAACTGTGATGATATGAATATTAGATGTTTTGTTATTGTCACATAAGTCCCTGAATCTGTTTATTTTTATTTCTTCATTCTATTTTTTATCTGTTGTTCAGATTGAGTAATTTCTGTCACTGTATCTTAAAGTTTACAATATTTTTGATCCCCTACATTATCCTCTTGAGCTCATCCTTGGAGCTTTTTAGTTTGATTATTATGTTTTACAGTTCTGAATTTTCTAACTGCTCTTCTTTCTGTGTCAAACATATTTGCATTTGTTCACTGAGACACTCTCATGATTACTTAAAAATATTTGCCAGATAATTTTAATGTCTCTTTCATCTTGGTGTTGGCATCTGTCGATTATGTTTTGCTTTTGTTTTGAGATCTTTCTGGTTTGTGATATGATGAATAATTTGTCTGAGTATTTGGGGTATTATGAGATGCTGGATCTTGTTTAGACAGTGTATTTTAACTGGCTTATTGTGATACTACTCCAGCAGGGGAAAGGGGGGGTACTACCTTATTAATTGCCACATGGGGATAAAAATTCTACATCTGGTCTACATTGACATCTGAGGATGGAAAGACCTTCCCTGTTACAGTTTGGTGGGTTTGGGGATTCTCGCCCTCCACTAGTCGCCACTGGTATCTCCCTGGCTTGGAGGGATAGGAATATCTCATCACCACTCCCCATCTGGTCTCCAGTGATACCATGGTATTGATGAATATCCAAATTTTCCACTAGATTCCCCCCTGACACCACCTTCTTAGAGAAGGAGGGAAGTATCTTCTTCCTGCCAGGTGGAAGTAGAAATCCAGACCCCTCAAGTAGTTTCCACTGAGGTGATGAGGGAGTATTTGTGGGGATGAAAGTCCCAGCTCTTTACTCAGACTTTTCTGACACCATCCTAGCAGAAGAATTGAGAACCCCTGTTAAAGTCCAGTGAGAGTAGAAGTCTAGTCTCGCCACTTGACCTTTGCTGGCATGTGTTGGGGTCACAGCCATAGTGTTTTCTCTAGCATGGAGTACAGTGATTATCTTCTAAATGTTTTCTGTCTTGCTGAGTGGCCCCTTACCTGGTCTTCTGCTTAGAAAGAGCAGGATGCTGTTGTTATTGTTTTGTCTGTGCCTGATGGCATTTGTAGGTTTCTGGCTCCTCCAGCTCCGAGTCTTGCATATGTGAGGCAAAAAGAAAACCCAGGGAACTCAGTGCAGTGTTGTTCTTTGGGTCTCTGGTTTCCTAGATGGGTTCCTTCTCTGCCCCACTTTCCTTATCTTCTCATTTTGTTTCATACATAAGGCTCAGGATTGTTAGTTGTACTACGACTGATTTTTTTGTAAGTCCAATATATTTGGGCTTCTTCTCTACTTAGCTCCATCGCTCTTTTAAGTCTTAGCTCAAGTGTCATTTATAGGAAACTCTCTCTCCTCTCACTCTACACACTAGTCTAGGTTTCCTATTGCACTCATGAATAGCACTTTGCACTTCTCCTTGCAATAACTTTGTTCAGAGTCTGTCTCCTCCATTTGATTGTAAACTCTTTTAATTTTTATTACTGTTTGTTAAATGATTATTTATTTTTGAAAGAGTGACAGTACAAGTGGAAGGGGCAGAGAGAAAGGGAGACACAGAATCTGAAGTAGGCTCCATGCTCTGAGCTGTCAGCACAGAGCCCAGATGTGGGGCTTGAACTCATGAATTGTGAGATCATGACCTGAGCCAAAGTCAGATGAATGACTGAGTCATCCAGGTGCCCCATGATTTTAAACTTACTTTTTTTAATGTTTATTTATTTTGAGAGAGAGACAGAGAGCAAAGAGCAGAGAGAGAGAATCCTAAGCAGGCTCCATGTTGTCAGCACAGAGCCCGATGTGGGGCTTGAACTCACGAACAATGAGATCGTGACATGAGCCAAAATCAAGTGTCAGATGCTTAACCAACTGAGCCATCCATGTGCCTCTTGGCTGTAAACTTCTTGAGGGCAGGAGTTGGTCCCATCTTGAATAAATGAGTGACATTGTCATTTGCAAAATGAAGGAGTTGGCATAGGTGAACTTAAAGACCCTCCATCTTTAATGTCTTTTCCTTCTCTTTCCCTCATTCATTCTCCTTTCTTTCTCTCTCTCTCCATCCCTCAAATAATTTCCAAATAGAATTATACAGAAATCTTCTCTTTCTGTGCCCTGCCAAAATTGAATTTTATCATGACAAACAAAATAAATTTGGGCTATAATGAATAATGACATCTTATTATGGTTTCATTTTGTACTTATTACAAAATATATTGAATACCAAGAAAGTTTATTTGTCCTGTCAATAAATATTGAGTATCTCCTATATTCCAAGCTCTGTGGGAGGCTTTGGAGATAGAACAGTTCACCAAACAAAGTCCAAGTTCTCATAGATATTACAGTTGAAAGTTTTTTAAACATATTATTATTGATCATTTACATATCTTTTGTGAATTGCCTCTTCACATAAGTTGTTCATTCACCTGCTCATTCACCTTCTCCTTTCCAGAGCTTATTTAACAAATATTTGCTCAGGAATACAAGAGATATAAAATTAAGATAATCCTTTTCACAATTCACTTAGCATCTTTTCTGACTTATTTCATATATTCAAACAAAATTTTTTTTTTAATTCTGGGCAGCATAATCATCATTATATTGTTTATACTTTAAAGAACCTGAGTAAAACTTAAAAAAAATAAAGGCCAAAGTGCTTTTGATTTCGGCAAATTAATTTTATAATGCATGTGTGGCCTGACCGGATAGCAGCAATTAATACCATACATTGCAAGAGGGAATTGAACAATTAGATTTAATGAAACCATTTTAACAAGAACCAGTTGCAATATTAGATTGTAATTGCAAAGGAACCTGCCCAGGCTTTAACTTGTCATTTTGTTTTATTTTATTTTATTTATATATATATATATATTTTATTTATATTATTTATATATATATATATATTTTTTATTTCTAGGAGAGAGAGAGAGCGTGAACAGGGCAGGATCAGAGAGAGAGGGAGACACAGACTCCGAAACAGGCTCCAGGCTCCGAGCTGGCAGTCAGCACAGAGCCCGACGCGGGGCGCAAATCCACGAACCGCGAGATCATGACCTAAGCGAAAGTCGGACGCTCAACGGACTAAGCCACCCAGGCGCCCCTTATTTTTTTAACTTTATGTAAATTCAAGTTGGTTAACATACAGGATAGTATTGGTTTCATGAGTAGAACCTAGTGATTCATCACTTACGTATAACACCCACGCCTCATCCCAAGTGTCCCCCTTAATGCCCATCACCCTCTTAGCCCACGCCCCCTCCCCCATCAATCCCCAGTTCCTTCTCTGTATTTAAAAGTCCCTTAAAGGGGCATCTGGGTGGCTTAGTCGGTTAAGGGTCCGACTTGCGCTTAGGTCATGATCTCACGGTTCGTGGGTTCGAGCCCCGCGTCGGGCTCTGTGCTGACTGCCAGCTTGGAGCCTGGAGCCTGTTTCAGAGTCTGTGACTCCTTCTCCCTCTGACCCTCCCCTGCTCACGCTGTCTCTCTCTCTCCTAGAAATTAAAATAATAATAATAATAATAATAATAATAAATAAAAGTCCCTTATGGTGTGCCTGCCTCTCTGTTTTTATCTTATTTTTCATTCTCTTCCCCTATGTTCAAGTGTTTGGTTCTTGCTTCATTTTCAAATGATACTTCATTTGCATTTCCCAGACATCAGGGGCAGTGAGGAGAGGTCCTGCGTGACAAGCCTGTAACATTAGCAAGGTTTTAAAAGCTTGCTGCATTTTTCTGATGACCTCAAATTCTACTCACTGCAGAGAGAGCTCTCAGTAGACTCCTTTCCTATCATGACATAATTGGTTATGCTGATCTTAATCTCTCTTATCTTGGGGATGCTTTGATTTATTTACTAAGTGATCCTATATCCATTATCTCATTTAATCTATGAAGCAACCCTGTGAAGTGGGTAGAAGGCAATTTACCCATGAGGAATCCAAGGCTCATAGCGGGTTAAGTGATACAGCCAGTAAGTGGCTGAACTGTAGTCGTTGTGTGGCCACATATTTATCAAACCTCAAATGAAATTTTGTAGTAATGCCATGTAATGCTAGATCCATTAAACATAGTTGTTTGTGTATCTCAAGATTTATATTTCCTGATTACAAATAATAGTACTTATACCCTGTCGGGTCATTGTCATCCTATCTTATTTGCCCTATTTCCCTGAGGTAGAGTAAACTCTATTGTGACTCACTTGATGTGTTGCTGACTGTGTTTCAAACATGTCTTGTGAAAAGTCCTTAATTCACTTCCTTTCAAATGACCCCATTTGATTATTCTCTTTCTTGCTGTGATCTTGACTACTTTGGTGATAGAGCTAGAATTGGTTAGACTGATTGTGATTTTTTCATCTATAAAATGAGGTATTTGGGGCGCCTGGGTGGCTCAGTCGGTTACGTGTCTGACTTCGGCTCAGGTCATGATCTCACAGTCTGTGGGTTCAAACCCCGCGTCGGCCTTTGTGCTAACAGCTCAGAGCCTGGAGCCTGCTTCAGATCCTGTGTCTCCCTCTCTCTCTGCCCCTTCCCCGCTCACTCTCTGTCTCTGTCTCACAAAATAAAATAAAGACGTAAAAAAAATTTTTTTAAATAAATAAAATAAGGTGTTTGTGTTAGCATTTGGGAAGTAGAGAAACCCGGGTTTAGTAGGGACCTTAAGAGCCTAGGCTTTTGAGGGGTGCCTGGGTGGCTCAGTTAGTTAAGCGTCCGACTTCAGCTCAGATCATGACCTCACGGTTCGTGGGTTCAAGCCCCGTGTCAGGCTCTGTGCTTACAGCTAGCTCAGAGCCTGGAGATTGTTTTGGATTCAGTGTCTCTCTCTCTCTGATCCTCCCCTGCTCACGCTGTCTCTCTCAGAAATAAATAAAACATTAAAATTTTTTTTAAAAAAGAGCCTAGGCTTTTGAATCAAATGGATAACAGAGCAAGTGTTGACTAGTACGTCTGCCATTTACTGGCTACATGATCTGAGGCAAGTCATTTAAACACTTTGAATTTAAGCTTCCTCTTTGGTGAAGCATAATTGAAATTAGTGTGTATTTATAGAAGTGTTGTAAAACAATTAGCACAGAGCCTGGCATATAGTGACCACTTCAAAAAGAGCCAATAAAATAGGTGTTTTTTCTGAGAATTAACAGATCGGTTGACTGACTTGATGAATGTTCACCAGTTTCCAATAAAACATGCTGATTGATGGCCACATCACCCCGAATAATCACTGTTAGTGTACCTCACTCAATGTTGTAGACTTCTGGTCTCAAACATTGAATCATAGGTTTTGCAAGGGTTTCTTGCATCCTAAATCAGTTTATGCTCATTATAATTATTTAAAAGTTATGTAAACTATGCATTAGTTTCCTACTGCTGCTTTAATAAATAGGACAAACCTAGTGGCTTAAAAGAATACAAATTTATTGCCTTACTAAGTGTTAGTCTCAAACGGGTTTCACTGGACTGAAATCAAGATGCTGACTTCCTTCCCAAGGCTCTAAGGGAGAATCTATTCCCTTCCTTTCCCAGCTTCAAGATGCCACCGACATTCCTTACCTTGTGGCTGGCTCCTTTCTCCATCGTAAGCCAGTGGCATAGTATTTTCAAATTACTGTCTGAATCTCCACCTCTCTCTTACATAAGGACCTTTATGATTACCTTGGGCTCACCAGAAAATCCAGCATAACCTCTCCATTTCAAGATCATTAATTTAATCACATCCCCAAAGTCCCCTTTGTCCTGTAAAATAACATATTCATAGAGTCTGAAGACAAAACTATGGACATCTTTGGGGGATCATTATTTTCCTTACCAGACCTTTGACATTTGAGAGAAGAGAGAGGATGTTCTTATGAAATCCAGTTTCTTGCTTTGGAAAGTCCGATTAAGTTACAGTGGAAAAAATTGCTTTTGAATTAGATGTGGGTTAGATAGCTCTAACATTTTGGCAAAATTGCAAAAGTCAAGAAGGATTCCACACTTAGATTTCTTCAGAAATGTCTGTATGTTCTTGCTTCATTTAGAGAAACACACCAAAAACCAGAAAATGCTTTATAGTTTTGATTTTTGGAAGAAATATAATACAGAAATCTAGTCAATGTACTCATTCACAAATAAAGTCCTTGGATTCACACCAGAAGACTGGTAAAGGCAATACATGTAGCTTCATTTATTATAAATTGAAATAAAATATTGTAAATGTAGGAGTACTATTTTTTTATGTTTTCTCACTTTAAGATAAAATTTCTCACTTTCTTGGCTAACTAGCCAACTGCCAATCCCAACTCTGTCAGCTAAAAACTATTATTTAACCAAACTACATTCTATTCCCATCCCTCTGTTGTGGTATTCTTCACCCCTAGTTCAGAGATTCTTGACATTTTGGTGGAATCTTGCACCTCTTTGAGACTTTGATGAAAGCTAAGTCTGACCTTGAAGAAAACCCATAGAGACCATTTTTTTGTCTCTTGGGTACAAAGAGTTGAGTTATTATACTCTTCAGTTCTTGGTCCTTTATCATCTTCAGTTTGTGCAGATCCAAATTCTTCTTTATATTTTATTTTATTTTGTTTCATGTTGTTTTATTTTCACCTTCACCTCTCCTCCCCATCTCTATCCCCACCCCTGTAAATATAACTAACTTATGTAACACTGATCTTGAGTAGCTATGTATTATTGGAGAATAAATAGTATTGTTTTGCATGCTCACTGTTTCATATACAATTTTAGGTGAATCTGTTGTCTTCTGAAAGTTATTCTTGGACACTAGGAGGTCTATGGGTCAAGGACCTTCTCTTTAATATGCCTCATTCAGTACTGTGGCTGCTAGCCTCCTGTGACTATTTAAATTCAAATTTAAGATGATATAACATTGAAAAGTTGATTTCTCTCACACTAGCCACATTTGAAGCGCTCAGTAGCCACGTGTGGCTAGTGGCCCCTTACTGTGTAGCACAGCACAGCACAGCATAGATCATGCCTACTCTCACAGAAAGTTCTAGTGGACACCACTTCCCCAAGTGATTTGTATAAAACCTCTCCCAGCTCTAGGGATTATTTTAGTTGGAAACATTTTCCCTAACTGGCATGCCTTTGCGTTGTGTGGAATAACTCATTCCACAAAACTGAGTTAGAGCATCCCTGATAAAGCAGATGGGAAGAGAGTCAGGGCATGGAAATTGTAATTGTTCTCGATCCAGCAAATTGAAGGACTTCAAATCTGTCCCTATCCACTTGCTCTCTGAGGAATTCTATACAGACACACACATAAATTCTAGTTTCTGTGGTCTCCTTCTCTCTTTGCTGTTCCTCAGGGTTCTGGTTCCCTCTGGGAATCAGGGACATGGAACCCTTTATTCTGGTACCTGCTGAAAGGTGAAAAGTAGACCCTTATGGCCTTGGTCTCCTTTTATAGAAGGATACTTGGATATTTAGATTCTTCAGAATGGAAGCCTTCAACACTCTTCTCTTTTGCTAAATTTGACAGTTTCTCATTGCATAATTTTAATAGGAATGAAGAGTACAGGAACAAAATGAGGCAAGAAAGAGGGAAATGACCTGCTGTAGTATAGCCTCATTTTCTGATAAAGACACTGAAACTAAAAATGGGTCAATGTCATGCCTACGATTATTCAGCTAGTGAGTCTCTGCTCCGCATTCTGTGCTCTTTTCTGAGTCACACTGACAACTTGGGATAAAGAACTCCACAGCTCCCACACCGCTTTGATGTATGACTGTTTCTGACACATGGGACTCATTGAATTCCAGTCAGCATACATCTTAGTCACTGTGAATCTTATGAATTGCGAGGCACTGTGACTGAGAACAGTAGTTGATGTGCACATTTGCCATGATCAATAGATGTGATCGATGAGTCAATGAATGGACCCTTATGTTCAAAACTCAATGTCCCAGGAATTCTGACAGTCTCCACATTTATAGAAGATAATTTCCCCCATGGAACTTAAATTTAGTTATATGTATTAGTACATTTGCAAAAACAGAAAACAATAAAGTTGCAGTGTGATAGGAAATGATGTGGATGTTGAGCAGTTAAGTTGGTTCATTCTTAGATATGACATTTGCTTTGGTGCTTTCTCCGACCATCTTCACCCTTCTATGCATGATTTAAATTCATGCCTCAGTAAAGTCACAAATGATTCCTTGTCATAGATCTTTATGTCTCTCTTGAATAGTCAAAACAACTTTAAATACGGTATTTTGACCGTGGTCCAGTGTTAGTGCAGCTCATTAAATATTACCTTGTCTCTCCCTTTTGTGCATATAGTAGGATTGAATTTTTCTTTGATTCGCTGAAACTGGGCCTGAGCAAGTGAATCAATTTGACTAGTGGAATGCTACTGGGAGAGACATGAATCACTTCCAGACGGAAGCCTTAAGAGCCAGTGTGCACTGTGTGTGGGTGGAGCAAGCTCCCACTGTCTGGGAGAAAGCCTACATCGGAAAAGTTGATAGACACGTGGTAGGATAGGAAGCTGTCAGGGGGCAAAGCTACAGCTGATGCAAACATCAGGATGAAGGGATATGCTGAAGAACAACTGATGCATAATTGGCGTAATGCGTACCCACCGTATTTGACTTATCCATGCTTGGCATCATGGGGGCTCCGATTCCCTGGTCCTAAATACATTCTCTGGTTGGACATCCAGTATATCTACTTGCCTCTCTCTCACTCCCTGCCTCCCTCTTTTTCTCTATGTCTCATCTTTCCACGCCTCCTGGTGGATGTTGACTAGACGCACCCCCCCCCCCCCAGCTTTGCTAAGGTTTGGAGAAGTTTCTTCCTGATTGTAGGCCCCTGACTTTTCTTTTCTCAGTATATTTACTTTAAAGAACTTGGAATTGTATTGTAAAGATTCCACAACCCAGAAATGTGTTTCTTAAGGACCTATGAAATGTAATCAAAGAACGAGATCATCCCTATTTCTGGGTTTCTGTGGGATAGTAGGAGCCTAACCCTTGAAAAGTAACAATTATTGAATACAGAAATCCCTATCACATGAGCCAGCCTCACTGTGAAGATCCTCCAGTATTTTCCCATTAGCTCACCCCAGCACTTAAATAAGTATTCCTTGACATTTAACAAGTATTCAGTGAAGTTTTTCTTTAACAACGTGTATATATAATTTGATTAAGTACTGCCAGATTGTTATATAGAATGGCTATACTGGTTTATATTTCCATATATACATATCTGTTACGTTTATATATGTCTGTATATATATGTCTGTTATGTCTACCAACCTTTAGACGTGTTTAGAATTCTAATGTTTGTAAATTCATGAAGGCTTTAAGTGATATCTCACTGGTTTTTTTTTAATTTGTATTTCTCAAACTATCAGTGATTCTGAGCACTTTCTTTTATATGTTTGATAGATTTTGGGGGTTTCCATCTCTTTAAATTCTCTGTTCATAGTCTTTGTCTTTTATTCTATTGGGATTGCTGTTTTCTCTTGCTCCTTTGCAGGAATTCCTTTTATACTCAGTCAAGGCTTTGTGAATTTTAGACATTCCAAATACCTTCTCCCATGTTTTCAGCCCCTGATGGATTTTGCCCATGTTGTCATTTGTTAAACAAACATGCACATTTAAAAAACTATTTTGAACTTCAAACTCGAAGAAGAGCTGTAAAACTAATATATAAGAACTCCAATATATTATTTATTCAGGCTCACTAATTTTAACATTTTATTCCGTTTACTTACTTTTCTCTCTTTCTCCCTTATTCCCCCCCCATAACCCTGTCTTTGTCTCACCACACACACACACACACACTCACATTCACACTCACACACACAAACCCATAATTTATATTTTTAAAGAAGCATTTGCCAATAAATTGCAAACATCCTATTTCTTTACTCCTTGTTATTTGAGTGTCTGTTCTCTAAGAGCAGGAACAAGCTATAACCAGAGTACAAGCATGAAATAAGGAAATTCAGCACTGATTCAATGCCATCTAATCCTCGATACAAGTTTGGATTTTTCCATTTGTCTTGATAATTGAATTTTATAGTTATTTTCTCCCTCCAATCCAGGATTCTATATGTAACATCACTACTATTTCTGTCCTTTCTTTCTGTCCCTCAGGATTCTTTATTTTGCATACTCTTAACATTTCATTTTGTAGACTGCTCCTAAATTTGTGTTTGTGTGATGTTTTGTCGTGATTATGATTTTTTTTCCCAGAAATACTACAAAGGTGATTTGCATTCTTAGGGCATCATGCCAGGAGGCACATGATGTCAATTTATAACATTTTTGAAGGTGTTAACTTTGGTCACTGAATTAACATGAGTCAGCCAATGACATTTTGTTTTCCTTTATAACTAGCTACTTTTACACAGACACTTTAGGTCTATGGGGAAATAAGGGAATATAAATGTCTGTGCGTTTTGCATTTGCCACATCCATTTGGGCCGAACTCACTTCATATTAGCTCATAGAGGTCTTTTTTAAAATTCCTTATTATATAGCCCCCATTGTATGTATGCGTCATAATCTTTCTGTCAATCTCCTACATATAGACGTTTAGGTCATTGCCAATATTTTGTATTTACAAATAATGTTCCAGTGGATAACCTAATGCACATGTATTTTCTTACTGTTAGGGGTGTATGTTCAGGATAGATTCCTAGCACTGGGATTGCTAAATGAAAAGGAAATGCATATATAATTTTGTTAGAGATTGCCAGATTCCCCACTGCAAAGGCTATGTCATCTACGTTCCCAACAACAATGAAAGAAAGGGCTCCAGAGTCTTGCCAACAAAACATGTTGCCAACCTGAGAGAAGAGAAATGATACCTCAGTGTAATTTTATTTGCTTTTCTCTTATTATAAGTAAAATGGAAATAGTTTCATAAGACTGAGGGCCATTGTACATCTTTTTTATGACTGTGCCTTTAATTCATTGTTCTATTGAGGTTTGGGTCATTTTTCCTCTTTAAGAGTTTTTAAGTACATTAAGAAGAATGCCTTTTTATATGTGACATATTATGATGCACATATTCCTTCCCAGCTTGTCATTTGTCACTTAATTTGGCTGTGGGTTTGTTTTTCCATGAAAAAAAATTTAATTTTATATAGTCAAATTTATCTTTTAAAATATTTTTTCAACTGGATTTTCAGTCTTAGTTCGAAACTTTTCTTATACTCACGTTATAGATAAATTCAATGTTTTCATCTGGTACTTGTATGGTTTTATTTTTTACCTTTATATTTGCATAAGCAAGCTTAACATTTTATATCCCTGGATCTATTTGGAGTTCATTTTTACTCATGATGTGAGGAATACATTTAATTGTATCTGTTTCCAAAAGACTATCCAGTTGTCTCAGTACCATTTTCAAAAAGTTCATCTTTACCCGAGGGGTTGGAGAGCCACCTTTATCATATGTAAAATTTCCCTAAGTGCTAGAGCCCTTGTCCAGGCCTTCTGTTCTATTGCACTGGCCTGTGTTCTTGTTTGTGTGCCAGAACCGTTACACTGTTTTAATCACAGAACCTTTATTGACTGTTGTTTAATTTTTTTAAATGTTTATCTTTGAGAGTGAGAAAAAGAGAGAGAGAGCGTGTGCATGCGTGCATATGAGTGGGGGAGGGGCAGAGAGAGAAGGAGACTCAGAATCTGAAGCAGGCTCCAGGCTCCGAGATGTAAGTAAGCACAGAGCCCGATGCAGGGCTTGAACCCGTGAACTGCAAGATCATGACCTGAGCTGAAGAGGGATGCCCAACCGACTGAGCCACCCAGGTGCCCACTTTATTGACTGTTTTAATATCTGATATGCATAGTCCCTTTTCATAGCTGTGCAATAGTTAGCCATTCGTGCCTGTTTATTTTTCCTTATGAACTTTTGTTGCAACTTATTTGGTTTCATAAAAATCTTTCTTAGTATTGTGATCATTATTGCCTTAAGTTACAGATTAGTATATGTAGGTTGCAGTCAGCTTTTTATGATGCTGAGCTATCCTCTCCATGAACAAGAGCTGCTGCCTCTCCATTTGTTAAAATCTGATTTTGTCTTTCAGTACAGTTTTAAGATTTCCTTCCTTCCTTCCTTCCTTCCTTCCTTCCTTCCTTCCTTCCTTCCTTCCTTCCTTCCTTCCTTCCTTCCTTCCTCCCTCCCTCCCTCCCTCCCTCCCTCCCTTCCTTCTGTCCTTTCTGTTTACATTTCACTTCGAGAGAGAGGATCCCAAGCAGGGTCCATGCTGACAGCACTGAGTCCCACATGGGGCTCCATCTCACAAACCATGAGTTCATGACCTGAGCCAAAATCAGGAGTCGGACACTTAACTGACTGAGACACCCTGGCACCCCAAGTTTTTCTTATACAGGTTTTACGAGTTATTTCTTGCTACATAACAAATTACCTCTAAACTTGGTGATTTAGAGTGATAACAACCATTTATTACCTCACACATTTTCCTTCGGTCAGGAGTGGCTGAGGTGGGTGATTCAGGCAGGAGGGTCTTCCATGAAATGCTTGTCAGAATGGTGGCAGAAGCTGTGGTGAGCTGAGGCTAACCTGGTGTTTCTAAGATGGCTTGCTCACGTGGCTGGCAGGCCGGTGCTGACTGTTGTGAGGTCACGGTTTTGAGTGTCCTCCAAACATGGCAGCTGACTTTCCCTGGACAAATGATCCAAGAGAGAGAACAAAGTGGAAACTACCATCTTTTTTTTTTTTTTAGCTTAGTGTTGGATGTCATACAACATCATTTTTGTGATTTTGTATAATTGAATACACAGGTGGGCACTGATCTTCAGGGGGAGAAGTCTATACAAAGAAGTGAATTCAGGGATATGGGGATCATTGGGATCACCTTGGAGGTATAAGTCTTGTACAAATCTGTAGTGTTTTTACATTAAGATGCAGTTTTGGAATCACAGTATCTGTGTGTGTGTGTGTGTGTGTGTGTGTGTGTGTGTATTGGGAATGGGTGTTGAATTTTTAAAAAGAAGTTTTCAGCATTTATATAGATCATAATGTGATTTTTTCTACTTAGATTTATGGTATTTTCTGGTAATAGATTTCCTATATTGATAGTATCTTGCATGCATAGAACAAATCCTTCATGGTTATTGCATATTATTTTCACAGTGCAGTGATTAATTCTGTTTGCTAATAAATATTAAATATTTTTGCATTAATTGTCACAAATTATATTAGTTGGTGATTTTATTTTTAGAAATTTGGACTATGTTATATCTATTGATCAACATTATATTTGCTTCGTAAAAGGATTTCAAAAGTTGTCCTTTATTTTCTATGCTTTGGGGACAAGTTTTGTTATACTGGGCCTACCTGGTTATTGACACTTTGGTAGAATTTCATTGTGAAACCTTCTGGGCCAGATGCTTTTTTGTGGGGTATAGTGTTGATAATTTCTCTATTTTTTTTCCTATGAAAATTAGCCCATTTAAGCTTTCTGAATGTACTTGGGGAATTTTGGTACACTGTATTTCTTTAACAATCACTTCTTTGATAGAGGTTTTCAAATTTATTTGCAGGAGTATGCAAAGTAATTTCATGATTTTAAAGTTTTGTTTCAATGGCTATTTCTTATTATTTCTTTGTACATTTCTGCTTTTGTTCCTTTTTACTTGATTAGGTGAAGTAGTGATATGCCTACTTTATTAATATTCTTTAAAGAACAAGGATTTTGATTTATTAGATTTGTTATATTTCTCTACTATATTAATTTTCACTTTTATCTCCTATTCTGTTCTTTATGCTTCATTTTGTTGAGCTGATTGTTCTTTTAAAAAACATTTTATGGACGTAACCCTCACAATATTGTGGCCTCTCTTGCCATGACTTAGTTCCCATGGAGTTTAAAAAATATACTTTTAGTTTGCAACTTAATTCATTAATTTTTATTATTTTATTTTTATTAATATAAGTATATGTCACTTTCTTCTGATTTTTTTCTCATTATTGTTTGAATATATTCCATAGATTCTGATATGTAGTATTTTCATTATCACTGTATTTTGGAAAATTTGAAATTTGGGGTTATATTTCCTTTTTCCCTTAAGATTTGTTTAAAGGGAGATTTTTAATTCCCAGGTGAAAAAATTTATTTATTTATTATTTAAAATTTTTTTAACATTTATTTATTTATTAACGTTTATTTATTTTTGAGAGACAGAGCACAGAGGGAGGGCAGAGAGAGACACAGAATCTGAAGCAGGCTCCAGGCTGAGCTGTCAGCACAGAGCCTGATGAAAGGCTCAAATCCATGAACCGCGAAATCGTGACCTGAGCTGAAGTCAGACACTTAACTGACTGAGCTACCCAGGTGCCTAAGAGTTTTCTTATTTTTATTTTTATTTTATTTTTAAATTATTTTATATATTTATTTATTTTGAGAGAGAGACGGAGACAGAGACAGAGTGTGAGTTGGGGAGGGACAGAGAGAGAGGGGGAGACAGAATCTGAAGCAGGCTCCAGGCTCTGAGCTGGCTGTCAGCACAGAGCCCAATGCGGGGCTTGAACCCACGAACCTTGAGTTCAAGACCTGAGCCAAAGTCGGATGCTTAACCAACTGAGCCACCCAGGTGTCCCATCTTTTTTTTAAATACTGTTATTAATTTCTTATTGCATGATAATTAGACAGTGTTGTTTATACTATTTCTTCTCATGTGACTTACCGATGCTTTCTTTGTGACAGAGCAGTTGATCCATTTTGTAAATGTTCCATGTAGGCTTGAGGGGAAAATGTATTTTCTGTTTTTGGGGTTTAATGTTTGATATGTTTCCATAAGATCTGTTTTACTGAGAATGTTAGGTCTTCTGTAGCCCCATTAACTCTTTGTCCCCTTGACCTTGTTATGATGAGAATAGTTTGCCTAAGTACATTATTGGTGTGCTTTTGTTTGTTTCTACTTGCTTCTCCTGTAGTGTCTGCTTTATAAAGATAGTTGCTGTGTTATTCGGTATATAGATATTTCTAGATGTTATATCTCCCTTTTGAATTATAGCTTTTAGTATTAACAGTGGTCTTTCTTTCCATTTATTTGTCTTTGGCTTGCTCTCTACTTTGATATCAGCATTGCAAACACTGTTTTCTTATTGATTTCCTTTGCCTGTTAGGTCTGTGTTCATTCCTTTCCATTTAGTCTTTCTGATTCACTGTTTCTCAGGTGTAACTCTTGTATCCATCATATATTTGCTATTTCTTTGTGAGTCATTTTTATTTTGAAAGATAAGTTAAGCCAATTCACATTTGTTGATATGCTTGTTATGTTCTCTATCATTGTATTTCAATTATAATTACTATATGATTTTATTATATTTTCTGTTTCTCTATCTTACATGTTTGCTTTGTTTTTTAATATTTAAAGTTTCTTTTGCTATTAGGAGTAGGTATTTCAGTGATAACCTTTGTAATTAAACACCTTCTTAAAAGTTTATTTATTTATTTTGGGAGAGAGAGAGACAGACAGAGAGAGAGAGAGAATGAGCAGGGGAGGGGCACAGAGAGAAGGGGTCAGAGGAGCTGAAGCAGGCTCTGTGCTAGGCTCGAACTCTCAAAAGTGAGATCTTGACCTGTGCCAAAGTTGGACACTTAACTGAGTGAGCCACCTAGGTGCCCCTTTAACACCTTTTTAATGCCCGTCTCTGCTGTTTTTTAACTTTTATTACCTGATTTGTCACTTTCTTTCTTTTTGTTTTTAAGATTTTATCTTTTAAGTAATCTCTACATGCAACATGAGGCTCGAGCTCACAACCCTGAGATCAAGAGTCCCATGCTCTTTCAATTGAGCCAGCCAGGTGCCCCAGATTTGTCAGTTTCTTTTTTTTGCTTGTTTAATTTTTTTTAATGTTTATTTTTGAGAGAGAGAGAGAGACAGAGTGTCAGGAGGCAAGGAGTAGAGAAAGAGAGAGACACAGAATCCAAAGAAGGCTCCAGGCTCTGAGCTGTCAGCACAGAGTCTGACACGGGGATAGAATTCACGAACTGTGAAATCGTGACCTGAGCTGAAGTTGAATGCTTAACCGACTGAGCCACCCAGGTGCCCCTCAGATTTGTCAGTTTCTAATGTATGCTTTGACTCCTCCCTTTTATCTGCACAATAAATGTTTTCAAGCTGTGGTCCAGTGAGGCCTCTGAAACCCTTTCAGGGGGTCCATGAGTCGAGCCATTTTTATAATAATAGTAAGACATCATTGTGCTTTTCCACTCACATTTTCTCATGAATTCACATGAAAGTTTCCCAGAGGCTGCCTCATATGTGATGATGTTATCACCCTGATCGCTAACGAAATGTGTGAAACACTGTGAAAATCCAGCAATCTTAAGCCACACCTTAGAGGGATTTGCAAAAATGTAGGTGATGCTACTCTTCTCACCCAATTTTTTTGGAAGAATATGATTTTTCATAAAAATGTTATTTATGTTACCATGTGATCGGTTTATTATTGTTATTTTAAAGTAAATAATATTTCAGGTTTAATTGCTAATATGGAAAATATTGATATCTACAATTTAATAAACAAAAACCTTCTGTTTTTGAAGTGTAAAGGATTTCAGAGTTCAGAAAATTTGAGAGCTGCTTCTCTGAGACATCAATGAGTTTATTCTGTTTTCTACATGGCTTTTCCATTATCTTTCACTTCTCATTCACTCATATTTCCTTTGTCAGGATATATAGCATTTTATATTATTCTACTCTTGTCTCTATATTTTAGGACTTAGATCTAAAACTAGATGTATTAAATCCTCACTATCATTCCTTTTGCCTAAATGTCCTCAGTCATAACTTGGATGAAATCCATCCCTTGGCAGATTCTTCAAGAACTCATTGCTACAGTATTTCCCAAGTTCTTACATGTGTAAAGATTTTTTTTTTAAGGTGCTTTTTATTTATGGCCTTGATTTTGAAGAACAGCTTAGCTGGATATAAAATCCTTGGTTTACATGTTTCCCCCTTGAGTTTCTTACAAATGCTGCTTGCTTCCTGCCTTGCTTTGTATGTTGCTCTTGGGAAGTCAGATCCCAGCTGAATTTTCTTGCTATTTTAAAATGTCTAGTACTTTTGCTTGACTAGAGACCTGAGGTTTTGGGAGGTTTTTTGGTTTTTATTTTTATCTCTATCAGGTCTCATATCTGAGGGTTGACTATTCTGGGTGAATTTTCCCAGGTACTTGGTGGGCCTGTTTAGTATGTGGATTTAGATTTTTTATAATTTCCTGAAACTTTTCATGGATTATATTTTAAAATATTAATCCTATTCCATTGTTTTGTTTTTATGTGTAATTGGATCTCCTTTGCTTATCTTCCACTTAAACTACTCTCTTTTTGACCTTTTTAAAATGTTTCTTATCTTACAGTTATTATCTTGGTTGTTTTTCCATTTATTTTCCTTTTACTGAATGTTCATCCAATTATAAACTTTCTAGGGCAACTTGCAATTTTATTTTTTATTCCCGAGATGAGTTTTTTCCCTTTTTCTTTTATTTCATCAGCTTTTACTTTATTCTTCCTGCTTTATGTCCATTCCGGTTCCTTAGATTTTGATAATCTGCTTCAGGTGTTTTTCATAGTCTCTTATGCTTGCTTGAAAATACCGTATTTGGTTTGGAGTATTGTGCTATATGGTTTCTTCTGCTTTGCTGTTGTTTTGATGGTGGTGTTTGAGAATGTTCACCAGTTTAAATGTCCTAATTTTAAGTTTTGGTTTTATTTTTCCAAGTTTGTATAAATGTAGATGGTCTTGGAGTCTGTATTTCTTGGATTAGATTGGCAATTTGGAAAGATTGCAAATTGTTTGAGAACTTCTTATGTCTGTGAAGTGAACTGCAGTATCTTTAATGGATATCTTTCTATCGATCGATCATCTTTCTGTCTATCTGTCCATCTGTCTGTATCTATAATAGCAGGAAAGTTGCCGGGTATTCCCCAATTTAAAACTTTGTTTTTGTCTCATAGGACGCCAAATTTCCTTCACGTGCTTGCTTTTTTTTACTCACCATCCCAGACTCTAAAGTGTTTCTTTTTCCTTCAGATGTTGTATCTTTCTGAGGTTGCCATCTATGCTCTTGCACACATTTATGTCTCTTTTCTGTAGTCTTTCTCTCTCTCTCTTTTTTTTTAAATATTTAAGTAATCTCTACACCAAACAAGGGGCTTGAACACACAACCCTGAGATCAAGAGTAACTTGTTTTTCTGACTGAGCTAGCCAGTTATGACAAAATTTGTGACAAAATTTAATTGTGGCAAAACTCACAAGTATGGACTTTCTCTTACTGGAGGTGATTTTAATTCAGTCTTAGGCAACTATACCCCTGTTGGAGGAGAACTTCAAGAGGACATGACCTTTGGTTGACCTTTGGGCTGGAATCCAGGCAGTCAGAGGTCCCGCTCTTCCTCCCACCTCTTCCACAGCTGAAGCTGTTTTCCAGGGCATAGTGCTGAGAGAGCAGTGTGCTCTTGAGAACATCTGCTGAACCCAGTTAAGGCCTCTATATAAACTCTTAAGATGAGGCAGGCACATGTGGAGCCTTTCTAGTTTTGCAGCATCGGAGAGAAGCTGCCTGGGTAAGTTACCTTGTTTGTTAAATTTGCTACCTACCCATGAAGGGTGGTCTGTGCCTGCTTCTGTCTTCAGTTTCTCCTTGCTCTCCATGTATAAGGTCAGTACCCCCTTCTCTCTCCTTCCCCAATTTTCTTGGGTTCTCTCACTCTCCACAAATGCTTGCTTGGGGAGCTTGTGCTCTCGTTCTGGTAGTTAGGCTGCAGTGTTGAGTTTTTTTGTGGTTTTATTTGTTTTTCCAGTTCATCTGTGTAGTTTGTTTGGAAAAATTGTAGAGTTGTTCTTATTTAGGTGTTATTCTTTAACCTGCTCAGAAAGAGACTTTCTTACATGTGATACAACCATATCAGTCACCTTCCCCTCCTTCCCCTCATAGTATATGCTTTCTATTTTTGTTAAGTTTGTTTAATCTCTACACCCAACAGAGGGCTTAAACTCCTGACCTGAAGGTCAAGAGCCACGTTCTGTACCGACTGAGCTGGGTCGGGCTCCCCATATATGCTTTTGTTACTTTCTTTTGTTTATGAAGTCCAACAAAGTGATTTCAGTTAATGCTATAGTTTTGTTGCCTTTATATCTCAAACCTATCAAGAATGTTGCTTTTTATATAGCATTATGTTTTTATAGTTTGATTTTTTTTTTTCCCTCCATGTAGTGAACAAATTTTCCCAGTGCCTTCTCTTAAACAATTCTTTTTCTTACTTACTTTCATTTTGTCACCTACGAGGTATTTGTATACACATAAGTGTTTCTAAGATATTTATTCTGCTCCATTGGTTTATTTTATTATTATGGCTTTAGAGTGTGTCTTAGCATCTGCTTGCCAGCTTTTTAGTTTTTGTTTTAAAGTTGACTGAGCCACACATGGACCTATACATCTTTCTTTCATATACATTTTAAAGTAAGTGTTGAAGTTGAAAGTTGGGAACTTATAAATTAGTGATGGAAAAATTTACATGTAAAAAAAAGTCGGAATTTCCAAGTATTCTGAACATCTTTGATGTCCTTCATTAGATTTTAAAATTGTTTTCTAGAGAGGTACTGAGTTTTTAGTGCTTACCTTAATTCCCAAGTATCTTCTATTTTGTTGCTTATTATATTTTCAAATTGGTTATTGCTTATGTTGACTGATACCGTTGATCTTTGCAGGTCAATCATGTATCAGCAGAACTGTTAAACTCTTATTCTAATTTGTCTTTAAATGATGTTCTTCTAAGTAGAATCCTGTATAATGGACACAGAAAGCCTCCATTTCTCCACTTTATCGTTTTGTACTTTTGGATGAGATAAAAGGGAAATAAAATAGTGTTTGATTTGTTCTTGGCTGTCCATGAACTTTAATAATCTTTAGTTTTATTTAGTGTGATTATTTGAGAGCTGTCAGCACCTATGTGTGGATATTTTAAAAGAATATTTAAAGGATACTTATTTTGAGAGAGAGAAGCAGCATGTGTATGCAAGCAGGGAAGGGGAAGAGAGAGAGAGAAACCCAAGCAGCCTCTGTGCTCTTGGTGCTGAACTTGATGTGGCACTCGATCCCATGAGATAATGACCTGAGGCAAAATCAAGAGTTGGGACACCTAACTGACTGAGCCACCAGGTACTTTGTATGTGTGGATATTGTAAAACAAACAAACAAAAAACTTATTTTGGGGAGAGCGTAAGTTGGGGAGGGGCATGGAGAGGGAGGCTAAGGATCTGAAGCTGGCTCTGAGCTGACAGGCTGACAGCAGTGAGCCTGATGTGGGGCTCAAACTCAGGAACCCTGAGAACATGACCTGAGCCAGAGTCTGATCCTACCTGACTGAGCCATCCACATGTCCCTGTGTGGATATTTTTAATGTAGTAGTCTGTTAAAACCATGAAGAAAGTAGTCCCTGAAGCCAGATGATCTAAGGAGGAGAAACATGACCCCGAAATCCTCCTACTTGTATAATTTCTGTCCATTTTGATATGTTGATGAGCTGACAAAAAACAAACAAGGTTAATTTTAGTTACTTGACTGGAATTTTTAAATTTTTGTTATTTTTTATTACACAATAGATTAAGTTAAAGAAATAATTAAAACTTAATCATGAATTATTCCCATTTGATGATTCAAATGACATAGAACTAGAGGGGCAGAAACTGACCTTTTCCTCTCCCTGCCTTCACTTTCCTTCTCCATGAACCATGTTCTGTGCATCATTTAATCTCTTGTCTTTAAATTTAAATATATACATATATATTTCACCACTTCTTTCTTAATTTACTTCTTAAATCTATGCTTCCTTGGGATACAGTGCACATAACATCATATCCACCTTTTCAAAGTGCAGAATTCAGTGGCTTTTAGCGTGTTCACAAAATGAGCCACATCTGGGAACCACAAATCACATTTCTGTTACTGTGTATTTGAGTTGTCTGAACATGTAAATGGGATTAAACAATATGTGGTCTTCGTTTACTTCACTACACATAACTTGTTAAAATAAGTATTAATGGGATCTTTTTCTCTTAAACATTCTTACTTTTATATGTACACTTTTCTCTACTTAGATGTTTCAAACCTATTTTACGTATTTGAGTAATTATTTTTAAAAACAAACTTAGACCAGAAGCATCATCTTTGATTCATGCATTCCATTATTGATGGATACATGTTATTGCCGGTCATTCTTGACAAAAGTCTCTTCGTGAAATTGGTTGATGAATACAGTGTGCAAATGTAAGGCTTTGTCTAGAGGGCGAATATACAAATTGGAAATAATACTACCTACCTTGAAGTTTCTGTGCAGATAATTTATGCCTGTGCTTTGAACAATGCCAGGCAAGTAAACTCTGAAATATTAGCTGTTAACAATACAAAAATACTCCATAGCCTAAGAAATATTTGGAGTAGTAAGTATAAAAAGCAAATCAATAAAAACAGTGTACATCCTTTGCTTGTAATTTTGTGAAAACTATACATGTTTATGAATAAAAACTGAAAGGACATAATATATGTGTGAATGGAATTGATTTGCTATGATGATGGTATTTTGAGTTGCCTTTTCATACAACATCGAAAAGAAAAGTAGAGAGAGAAGAACTCTTGGTTGGCCCTTAAAGATGAGAAAGCAGTTTCCAAGCACTCCAAGATTGGGGTCCCTACCCAAATCAGTGTGTCTATTAAAGGGGTGAGTCAAGACCATCCATTCATCTGATACATATTAATTGAGAGCCTGCTTTGCATCAGGCAGTGTTAGAGATAAACTGTGGTGAACAATGGGGAAGCTCTTGGATTTTGCATTTTAATATCCTTCTTAGACTTAATCCAACAAATGAATAAACCAGAAAAAATGTTCCTGAAGACACACATTTCAGAAGAGTAAGTAGCACACTTGAAGTCTGCAAAGTGGGAACCAACTTGATGGGTGTGAAGTAGAGGGGAAAAGGCCACTGTGGGTACATACTGGTGGGTGAAATGGGAGCACAATGAGGTCTGACAGGAAGGCAGGCATCAGATCACATAGGACTTTGTAAGTTAGGGCAGGGAGTTTGAATTTGATTCTAAGTGGGATGGGAAGTCCCGGAAGGTTTTAGGTGGGGAAGAGTGAGGTTGAATCTGTGGGGGTTTTTTGTTTGTTTCTAAATCTGTGTTTCAAAAAAACTGAACTGGCTGCTGTGTGGGAAACGGATTTTAGGGAGATCAGTAAGGGGATATGACAATGGGCAGGAGAGGATGGTGGCTCAGGTTAGGTTAGGGGTAAGAGGAGGAGGAGACAGTTTTTGGGTTTCTTTGCAAGATGGCTTCATCTACCATCTAACTGATTGTGGGACATAAGGGGAAAAAGCCAAAGATAACTTGGAGAGTTTTTTAATTTGGTCGAGTAATTGGTGGGTCTTGATGCTACTTACCACGAAGAGTAATTATTACTAGATAACCAAAGAGAAATGACAAGTAGAGACTTGATGAGTAGGGAGTGTCAGGAGAGATGTGGTATTTAAAGCCAGGGGTTTGGATGGGCTTTCCTGGAGAGAATATGTAGTTAAAGAGGAAAGAGTCCCAGTCTTGGAGCTCTCCCTGCATCTGAAGCCTCCACCAATCTCCCCCAAATCAGGAATTTCATAAGTAAAAAATGACTCTTAGGGATTCTTTGGGGAGAGATGTTACAGGAAGCCATATGATTATTTATGCTTGGAAGTGGGTAGAATTCACTGCGGGTAGAATGAGGTTAGAGAGGGCATTGGTGGACCAATAAAAGGCATACCAATAAATGGAGATGGGAGGTCTAAAATCAGACCTCAGTCACACAGGGTTTGCTCAGTATGGTCATGTATTTAGTTCAGGGAGTGTCCGCTGATTTCACTACATGGGATCAAGGGATAGAGCAGCTTTTTCTTTCACTTACCCTGGCTGAGAACATGGCACCTCCCAACTTTTGTGTGCTTTTCTGGCCATACATGGCAGGAAATGTAGACTGTGTCCTTGATGCTAGTTTGGGGACTGTTCCACAAAAGCACACAAGGATTTGTCCCACCCGACTGAGAAGCCTATTTTTCTGGATGGATCTCTATTTATGCATGAGGAAACTTGGCACTGGCGAAGCGGTAGCTTATTTCTCTTTTTTGTTTGGTTTTATTTTGTGCTTCAGAAATAGAACAGATTAAGCATTACTTGCTTTTGAAGACTCCAGCTCTCCCTACAGCTTGACTTTAAATTCTGTTCTCCCCAGGCAAGAATGTGGAAAAACATCTCTGCTAGCTTTTGTTAAAAGCAATGCAAATGTAGGGAATACTTGGGAGGGATTTCTTAGTTGAGTTTAATTTATGTCTTTGAAAATACATCTTCCTACAAAAAAAAACAAGGCTTGTTGTAGAGAGAATGAAACAAATGAGACAAATACGAAGAAGAAAGAAAAAAATGAATTTGGATGGTAATTAAAATGATGAACTAAAAACTATGCTAGAACTGAAAGGACCTTAAAAATAATGGAACTAAACTCAAAATGTTTTGCAAAGGAAGAAACTGGAGCCCAGAGAAGTGAAGCGATTTGTTCAAGGTTTCCCAGCTAATAGTAAGAGTTAGGATCCTTTTCTTTATTGATTGATCTTGTTCTTCTGTATCAGGGATTTCCAACCTTTTACTGACTTTGTAGTGAGGAGGCTCTTCAAGGTAAGTGTTGATTACAAGCCAGGTACATAACACAGGTGGTGGTCTAGTTAGATGGGGTGGGGGTAGCTGGAACAAGCCTGTCCTAGCCACCCACGATCCCCAGAATTCTTCACAGACACCCCCAAAGAATGCCTTGGATTTCCTGGAACCCGTTGTATATATTTAATAATCATTCATTGGTCAACAATTGACTGAATGTTTACTATGTGCCAGGTACCTTTTGAGGTGAAAAGAATACAACCTGGAAGAAAACAAAGATGTGTAAAGTGCATGCCATCCATCTCCTGCTTGTCTACGGTAGCCTTTTCCACCCCTTTGATGCAGTTTGTTATCCTTTATTGGAATTCGAGACAACACTTGATACAAACTATCCTGAAAGTCCTAATTTTTTTTTTTTTTACTTGATTTGAATATAGTTTGGTCTTGCCTTGTTTTGAAAAGATCCAACATGTCTCCATGTTTACTCAGAGCCTCCATTGCTTTTTAGCTGACTGAGGGCTTAGCAGTTGGCCTGAGACTCATTTCTGTCTGTACTTCTATTACAGGCGAGGAGCTTGCCCATTCCAAAGCTGCCATTTCAGCTCTTTTTTTTGACAAACCTCCTAAGGATACTACACATCCTTAAAAGAGGTTAAACAAGTGTAATTTCTGATGGACATTATGGATCCCACACCTCTGGTGCCCTAATGTAGCCTATTAAAAACTTGAACGTATAAGATAGCAATAGCTCTCTTTTTGACATCAGTTGTAAGATCAATTCCTAAAAGTCCTGTGAACCATCTTCCAGGTTGGCTCTGTGGTCCTCCACCTCCTTTGAGCTCCTGACATGAATTCAGATGGAGATGTGTTGGGGTCCTTGGGGTCCAATCCTGGCCCTCCCCTTCATGGGTGGTGGATTGTGGGCAAAGTACTTCCTTGAGCCTCAGGTTCGTCACCTATATATTGAGACAGTGGGTATGAAATTGGGATCACTGTGTGATTAAAAGAAAAATAATCCTATTCAAGTGACACAACACCTGGCTGACAGGCGCTGAGTATAGCTTGTTTCCTTTCTTTCTAATCTGAAGAATAGGTTTCTCAGGGGAGTGACATTATTGGGTACATGACTCACTTGTTGGTGATCAAAATGCAGATTATGATTCCGCAGGTGTGAGGGTGGTGCCTGAAACTTTGCATTTGGAATAGGCCCTAGGACATGAATGCTGAGTGACTTTATAGTAATATCTTTGTTATTTTAATTGAAAAAAATTTTTAGGTTTATTTGGAGAGAGAATGAGAGAAAGTGAGAGCAAGTGAGTGGAGTGGGGTGGGGGAGAGCAAGCCAGTTGGGGAGGGGCAGAGCGAGAGGGAGAGAGAATTCCAAGCATGCTCCACACAGTCAGCCTCCCCCACAGGGGCTGATGGGGGGCTTGAACTCAAAAAGCACAACTTCATGAACTCAACTGAGACCAAGTGTCAATACTTAATCAACTGAGCCACCTAAGTGCCATTATAATATGTTTGTTTTTTAATACAATGTATGAAAATACTAAACAGAAGAGAAAAATTGGGCAGAATATGCCCCAAATATTAGTAATTATTAACTCCATGGTGTTAAAAAATTTTTTTGTAACTTGAAACGTTCATGGCTATTAATTAAAAATGATGTTTTAAAACCAGCCTATTATAAAACATCGGCCAATTTTACTTGAAATTAAGTGCAAACCCATTACAGTTGAAGAATTTTGAGTCTATGGTATCAGGTAAGAGAAGACTGTAGTTTTGTTTAATGTTATATTTCCTGGCATCAACTCTCCTCATTGACATTCAGAAAAGTCACTCATTTATTCACTTGAATATTTTAATCTCCTATGTGAGTGGAATACACAAAACCCTTGCCCTCATTTATTTTACCTTTGCAGTCAGTCGGGGGAGGGAGGCAGCAGGGGAGGAACCAAAACACTGGTAGATGAGAACTGGGTCTGCAAACAAGGAAGCGTTACTACAAGTGTTGATCAGAGTGGAAGGAAGGAAAGAGGCAACAGTCCTTCAAAGGGTCGAGCTACTAAGCATCATCAAGAAGTCAGTTTACACCAGAACTGATGAGAAGTTTTCTCATGAGTACAGATTTTCATTCCATCCTTCCACCACGAGTTAGTGAGCACTCGTATATGTCAGGTCCCAGGCTGGGGGGTTAAGGATGCAGTAGGACCCAAGCAGCCATGTCCCTGCTAGACTTGACCAAGGATAAAACCTTATGGTCACAATACTAATCTGGCCCCTTACAGGTGAATTTTCGTGACCCCTTGCTCTTAACCATGATTCCATCTGAAAAACTAATTTGAGGATTCCAGCAAAGCCATCCTAATTGCATTTTATTTAAATAAGAAAAGTCTCTTGCAGGCCTCTGGGTGGCTCGGTCTATTAAGCCTCAGTCATCTGACTCGGTTTCGGCTCAGGTCAGGATCTCATGGTTCTGTGAGTTTTAGCCCCTCATCGGCTCTATACTGGCAGTGTGGAGTAGGTTTGGGATTCTTTCTCTGCCCCTCCTCTACTCATACTGTCTCTGTCTCTCTTGAAATAAATAAATAAGCTTAAAAATTAAAAAAAAGATTCTTGACCCTGCCACTCTAACTACTTAAATTCACAGTGAGTTGGGAAATGCACACTGTGCCTTTAAGATTTAATACATTTAACGCTTGAGAGGAATTACAAGAAGACATTGTGTGACATTTGAAGCTGTTTAGATTTCAGCTGCCAGTTATCTGACACTCTAAACTAAAAATCACTAAAATTTTGCAGCCTACTTTACCTCTAAGTTCATGTAAGAGACCTGTGATTCTCCTGATGACCCTTAAATACCGTGATGCTTTCAGAGATGTTGTGGTTTGCAAGGCAATGAAAAACTCAGGATTCAGGACTTTGGGTCTTAGTAATTAAAAATAGCATCCATCCTCTGTGCAAGCTCAAAGAAATCTCCATTTTAAGTCTAAAGGAAGTTTAAGTTTGAATTACAATCCACAAAAACTCAAGTATTTGCTCATTGAAGAAACTTTGACTCAAAATCCATTACAGGCTGGGTATTGCTATTGCTTTTGGAACAGTTATGTTGAAGATGTCAGCAATCTCTTTAGTATTACCCCTTACCAGTAATAGTTTCACTTTTGTAAATTTTAGAGATTATTCTTCTAATTTTTAGTAATCTCTATACCCTACATGGAGTTCGAACTCCAGGAAGCCAGCCAGGGTTAACAAAATTTTCCCTTTGAAGTCGGATCAAACAAGTGTGTCCCTATTATCTTGGAGTTTTGTAGTCTACTGAATATAGAATTCAAACATAGATAGAAAAAATTCTACCATTAAAATCCTACAGAAGGTGTGAAGAGGCCTGTAGAGACTAAGAGGACATCTCATTCCCGTTTGAAGATTGAGAAATGTTCTTGGGGGGTGTAGCATCTGTGGTGAGAACCAGAGGAGCAGGGCAAAGCCAGGTAAATTACATGGGGAAGAGTACCTTTGTCTCCATCTTTGCACATGGAAATACGAAGTATTTGGTTCAACGGGACACAGGATGCAGTATTTAACATTTGCAAGTTGGATATTTCTTGCATATGGGGTTAGGCTTAGGGTTTACCCATACCCAGAATGATTCAGAGAGAGAGAGAGAGAGAGAGAGAGAGAGAGAGAGAGACACACACACACACACACACACACACACACACACACACACACACACACACACACACAGCCTGGCTGTGGCTGAGCCTGGAAAAACAGCCAACACATTCACTGGCCCAAAAAATGGCAAATCCGGGATACAACTCTGGCTGGCTCAGTGGCCAAAGTTCTTCATTGTCTGCTCATGTGTACCCCTTCCCAACTCCTCAGCCCTAAGGAAACTTGGCAAGTTTTAAAATATTCCTAGCATCATTTTTAGTTGGTAGGACACTGGACTATTCTAAGGAGAAGCTGATTTCACAGCCCTAAGATTTTAAGATTTCCAAATGCAAAGAGAAGAAACATCCATAGCTGTGTTATTAAAAAAAAATAATTCTTTTGGGGTGGAGGGAGAGTATCCCAAGCTGATGTCACACTCTCAGCCCAGAGCCAGATATGGGGCTTGAACTCCCAGACCATGAGATCATGACCTGATCCAATACAATAGTTGGATGCTTAACCAACTGAGCGAACCAGGTCCTGCCCACCCCACCACAGTGATCTTTTAAACTAAGCTCAGCCCCATACTCTCCACAATTCTGGCAACCCACTCACCCCATGCTTGTTGACACAGTTGCTTCATGAATTTGTCTTGGGCACTTCAAAGTGCCCAAAAGAATCCATACTTGATCCCCACCATAGTTTCTCCCAGGGATCCTCAAGGACTAGCCAAGCTTCATCCATACTTTCCTCTGGGCCCTGGAGCTCTCTGACCATCCTGACCTGCACATATGAGCAGCCAATCCAGTATGCTCCCACATGCCATTATTTGTTTCACTACCAGAGTGTGTCCTGATTGACACAGTGGGGTGGGTGTGCCTTTGGAGACACTGCTAACACCCAGGTGAGCAAGCTCTCCATGCTCATCTGGCCCCCAGAAGCTTTGACTTCCCACTTTGGGATGGCATTCCTTACAACCATCTGTGTGGCCACTTGTGAAAATTGAACCACTGTTCAGCCAAGGTTTTGCGAAAACCAGAAAAGGATAGTTGAAGCAGATAGGCCAGGAGATGGGAGACACTACAAGCACAGACCAATGGCAGGAAATTCAACAACATGGTTGACACTCCCCAGAGACTGTAGCAGAGTCCAAATGGAAACCTAGTCATCTCAATAACAGAGGGCATGCTTAATCTTCACCTTGGACCACCTCTCATGTGGCTTTAGGTATAGTTTCAATTTAATTAAAAATGAAATTCCAGTACATGATTTTCATGGCTTAGTAAACAGACCCAATGTGGGGCTCGAACTCACGAACTGTGAGATCATGACCTGAGCCAGTCAGACGCTTACCTGACTGAGCCACCCAGATGCCCCATATGCATGTAAAAATTGTAAGCAACATTTTAGAACCTAGAAAAAAATTTTTAAATATGCTAAGTTGGAAGAGGATCATAAACAGTATTACTGACTTTAAAAAGAAACTCTGGACTTGAAGACTGCAAGTCACCTAATGGCTATCAGCTAAACAAAATGGTAGATAGAAGACTTGGATTTAATTCCCTGTCAAACCACAAAGTCATATGTGCCAGCCATGCCATCAAAAGGTCACACCAATGTCCAAACCACTAGAATGACCACCACAAGATCAGTAAATTGTTATTTTAATGAACTATGTGCATTACAATTTCTTACTTGGTAAGCAATTTTTTTTAGAAAATAAAGAACGTGTTTAATTTTCTATGTGTATTTTGATTTATACATTGACTTCTATTGCAGTAATGCTTCCTAAGTATTTTTACATACCACAAAAAGGATTTACAAAAAGGATGCTTCCTAAGTGTGGAAGAGAGTGAGCTAGCAAAATTATCATTGGAGTAGGTATTTAGGCACCACCCCTCTGCACAATACAGGTCTCCAAACCTGGTGGTGCCACAGACCATGCCTTGTCTATGGCTGATGGTGGAGCTGTGTGCAGAGAATTTGGACATCCAGATAAACATAAAGGGACTGTGAAAGATGGAGGGTTTTGTTGTTGTATTGGTTTTGCTGGGGGAGGGGCTACTCTCAGCATCCCTCCTTAGGGGATCAACTCTCCCTTACTTCCTGTGGTCCAGCCAGAATTCATCAGGATGCTTTCTGGGCCTAAGTGAAAAGGTGGAAGGGCAGAAAGGTAGCCCCATCCCATAATATAACAGTAAGAATTTATAAATGTCAGTCTCACAATCTAAGAAGCCAAAAGGGAAGGAGTTCCATCCCATCAAAGTACCCCATTCTTGAAAGACATAAGAAACTTTGCCAAAGCATTCCCACCTCCAACAGACTTCAATTTATGTCTCCTTGGCCAGAACTGAGCCCCATACACCCTTCTAAGCCAAATACTTGCATGATCACAATGACGCCATTCAAGATGTTCCCTACATTTCAGGGCACCCAAGGAGACTTCAGCCGAATTTCAACGTTTTTCCCCCTAACATTTATTTTTGAGAGAAAGGGAGGGAAAGAGGCTTACAGAGAGGGAGACACAGAATCCGAAGCAGGCTCCAGGCTCTGAGCTGTCAGCACAGAGCCCAATGCAGGACTCGAACTTTCCAGCCATGAGATCATGACCTGAGCTGAAAGCAGACGGTTAACAGATTGACCCACCCTGGTGCCCCATTCAACCGAATTTCAAAGGAGAGTTTTTGGGCTTGAATTCTACGTTCACTAGATAATTTTGTAAAAATAGAGCTTAAGGATACAAGCAATTTAATAGATTGATAAATTATTTCCCTTTTATTCAAAAGACATCAAATACTGTAAAATAAGTCAATCACTCATCTTTCAACCTTGACAAAAATGCATACTAACTGTGCAAACATGAAGCAAGGTCCAAACTGCAGGCAATATTTACCATTCCTTTACTTTCCACACAGCACATGCTGGCCATCAAGTAACAAATGGGTTAAGAGCCAGTGTTTATGTTGTACTCATGTTCCAAGTTCTGTTGTAAGTGCTTTATTTATACTTAACTGTGTTTTGCAACACCTTATCATGTAGGTCCCAGTGTTGTTACCTCATTTTACAGGTGAGGAAACTGAGGCACCAAGAAGTTAAATAACTTGGCGGAAGTCCTTCAGCTTGTGAGCAGTGGAACTGCGATTTGAACCAAGGCGGTCATCTTCCCATTTGTTTTGTATTCTCTTACAATGTTATTGGTAAAGGCTCAATAGTGTTTGAGTACTTGAATACTCTAATTCTTTTATTTAAAAAAAGGGTTAGGGGGCACCTGGGTGGCTCAGTTGGTTAACCATGGTTTTGGCTCAGGTCATTATCTCACAGCTTCTGGCTCTGTGCTGACAGCATGGAGCCTGCTTGGGATTCTCTGTCTTTCTTTCTGTCTCCCTCTCCTACCCCAACTCATGCTGTCTCTGTCTCAAAATATTAAAAAAGCCTTGAAAAATATTTTTTAAAAAAGGTTAAGAATGACACTGGTCATTTTTTCCACTATTAATAATTCTACAGTAAAGCAACTTGAAGGTAAATCTTTGCACACCTGTATGATGGCTTACTTATATTTAGTTTCTCAGCCTTGTCTCTAAATTCAACCATGAATATATACAGTAACTTATGGAATTTATGGGGAACAGTTTTGAAAAATAGACTTTTTTTATACATCTGGAGTAGTAGGCAGCTGCCTGATGAATGTCCTCAAGTGAGGTCTGCCTGTATTTTCTCTTATCCCTTGGTTCCTCCTCCTGAAAGTAGGGTTGGTAACCAACCACGTACAAGTGAAAATGTGTTCCTAAATGGAGGCATTATGTAACTATGGAAAGGGCTATCAATGATAATGGAGAATTCAGAATAAAAATTGAGGTAAAGACTGAGCAAGTCAAGTAAATCATATCTGTTTATTTAACACCACATACAGATTGGAGAGCATTTCAATCCAAACAGAAGATTTTGCTTTATGAAGACAGTGCTAATTAATCTATGTCAAATTGTTTTTTAAATCTTTGTCTTCTGGATAATTCAAAGTCACTGTTGCACGAATTAATCTATCTCTCCTTAGCCATTTGAAACTGTTGACCTGACAAGCATTTACTTTTTTTTTTTGATAGTATAAAGTGGTTATGGTGCAAAATTAACATCATTAGACAAAATGTCATGCTTTGGGTGAAAACACTCAACATTTTTACCTCTTGTAGTGTCAACCCAAACTCCTGTGATTGATGCATGGTGCTGTTTGGGAGTAAGTCTCCAGCTGGTCAAGTACTATCCTTGCTGATACTAAAAAACATACAGCATCTGGGACTGAGGCCTAGGGGTGTTGTGCATGTTTGTGTATGTGTGTATACAAGCTTGCACAACTGGCTGGACAGGAACACATGTAAACAGTTTTATCCCAACAACTACAACCTTCAAAAATATTCAAGTGCAATCGTAAAATTTATTCAGCAGTCCAACAAGCATTTATTGAGCACAGTGTGTCTGTGCTATAGTAAATGCTGGAATACAAGGATAAAAGAGAACCTCCCAGAGTTCATGGTATTCTGGAAACATTAGCCAGATAAAGATGTAATTAGAGACCAGGCAATACTGTCACAATGATAATAAATGCAAGGAACGGCATTATCCTGAATTCGGGAAGGAGAAGTTTAGAGGAAACAGCACAGGGTAGGAGTCACTGGTGTTAGGTTTTGACAAATGTCTTCATCAGGTAGCCAAAGTGGGACCTGGTATTCCAGACAGAGAGGAAAATGTTGAAAGACACAGAGTTAGAGAACAGCATAAAGTATTCAGGAAATTTCAACACCCAGAACTGCTGGAGTCCAAGGAGCTTGAAGTACTGGTTATCCTTGGACTCCAGAAAGGGACAGCTGAACATATGCAATGATAGGCCATCTTGGAGTGAAGCTTTTAGCACCATGGGAGAAAATGAGGAGTCTGAGATCATTTCTGAAACTGCTTGGAATTCTGTTAGGATCATTTCACTTGAGATCATCCCTGGCTCTATTTCCCACTTTTTTGAGTGCACATATTCCCAGAAAGACATTTATCAGAATCTCTTTATCCCTCACCAGCTGTGCACGGTTCTGCACTAGCTACTGAGCAGTGTGTGGTACAGAGTAGGTACGTGCTGCACATTGGTTGACTGGAATATTGGATGGTTATAAAGATGAGGACTTGAAGGAACTTTGAGTCTTCTTGGAGAAATGAATTATAAACATGCAAAAGTTCTTAGTATACACAGAACTATACAAAAGCTTCATTATTATACACAAAAATATCATGTAGGTCCTTAAAATGGGTAGGAACACTGTCTTCTGCATGTAGAATATGGCACACAGTTTAAGTAATAAGTCGTTAAGGGAGGACGTGAATGAACTAGAGTTACCAGCATTGTCAAGCCAGATAGAGAACTGTCCCACAATTACTTTCTTAGAATAAATGTGTGAACATCGGATTACTGGGTCAAAGATACTGAGCAATTTCAGACCATTAATACATATTGCAATGTGATTTCCAAAATAGCCATACCAATTTATGTAGTCATACGCAGTACATAAATGCACATGTTTTATCATAACTTTGTTAGAGTTGGTTATTGTCATTTTTAAGAGGTTTTTTTTTTTGAAGGGGGCAGCTTAAGGTGAGATCATTCTCCTTGTAATTTGCATATCTTTGCTTACTCGTGAAGTTAAACAATTTTCATTTTGTCTAATATTGGTGTATTCTATTGTACAAAGACATTTTCCTGCTGGTGCTATGATCCAAAAGGACAGGAAAAGGTTTTCTGTAAATGGAGAAAGAGCACAGAGACAGATGGAAGGCACTGGTGTTACATTACTATGTTTTTGTATTTTGCTTTTTTTTTTTTTTTGGTAGTAAATGAAAGGAAATCTCACTTGAAAAGGCTTAGATTAAAAAAGGGCAGGGGGGCATTTAATGGCTTACCTAACTGAAAATTCCAGACAGTACAGTGGCTTCAATTGTAGCTCAGGACTCCAATAATGTCACCAGGACACATTCTGGGTTCTGGGCTTTGCATTTTGTTTTGGTAGTCCCGTATTCAAATAGGCTTTCCATTTGTGGTTACTATGTAGCTGCAGCAGTCCGCAAACATTACTTGGCAGAACAGAGTCTCCTTCTTAGTGTCACTGGCTTGAATGGGATCACCTGAACGTCCTGTACCACTCACAGTGGCCAGGAGAATGTGGCATTCTGACCGGCTCAGGTCTTTGTCATGTGCTCCTCTGCTAGGCTGACTTGGTATTTCACCCTAAGCCCTAAAGTGAGAGAAGACGTGGATTCCCAGAGAGGAAACTGGAAGTAAAAGAAAGGGAAGTTAACGTATTCCAGCTGTACGACAGCCCCGGGATAAACTGCTTATTGCAGTATGTGGCTTCCCACTGAGCCTGATGAAACTGAACCCTTCCTGTGCATGGAAGTACGGCTGCCATGATTCTCCCAATGCCCAGATGCCTCCCTTGTATGTTAGCCTGCCAGGAGGGGTTCCATTTCCTTCTTTTGCTTCCCTTGCCTTGGAAACAGAAGGCTGCAGATCATGGAGGTGGTGGTCAGTAAGCTATCATCTCGCAGCAGCAGGTGTGCCTATGTTGCTCAGCTTTGTGATAATGCAGGTGGGAGCCTGCTGACTGCATTCCTCACATGGCTTCTTGGGAGGCTCTACCAGTGGGAGAGGGGAGCCAAGAAGGTGGGAAGCTGGAGGAGGAAGAAGGGCCTTGCTCTCACTTGTTGATGTAATGCAGCAACACTTCTTCACCTTGCCAGTGATAGTTCTAGAAGCAGCAGTTGGCTCCAGTTAGTTGGTCTAACCTTGTACTGTCCATCTCATGATGTGGTCTCAGAAACTCGTGCACCTGCCAACCAGCCTTTTTTTGGGAGGAAGTATAGCTCCCAGCTTTGCTGGATCTTCTCAACTTCCAACCATGAAGCATCTTCTTTTTGGAGAGTTGGGCTGGAACTCTCCAGTGCCCCTCCTCCCAGTTGACACATTTTGATAATGCCACCTTCGTCTCTTGGCTTCTGCAGTCCTTGAGGTGGTAATTGCTTCCTGCACTTGCTGCATTGATCCCTCCATGTCTCCTTCTGGTCTCTATGTTTTCCAACATTTGACTCATAATCCTTTACGTGAAGACATCTTTGTTAAAATCACTAGTGAAGTTTGTTTCCTGACTAGAGCCTCACAGAAGCAGTTGCAGTCCACTCACATGATCTAACCATCATTCAAAGTAAGCCTGAAGATCATCCTGATAGGGAATTAATAGTGGCTTCTCATTGCCCTTAGGAGAAAGTCTAAGTGCTTGGGGCTCTACCTGATTTTATAGCTGCATCTCTTGCTGTCCCAAGCTTGCATTTTAAGATCTTAGCACATGAAGCTCTTTGATGTTTTTCTAGTGTGTTACCTACTCTGTCACCTTCAGGCCAATGAATTCCTTCTGCTAAGGACCCTGAGAACTTCTCCCCTTTTATCTAGGTAACTTTCACATATCCTTCAGGTGCCAGCCAGGTGTCATTTTCCTTGGGAAGGCTTTATTGATCTCTTCCCCCTTCCCATGGTATACTGTACTTTCCTTTTAAAGGTGTTCATTTAACTGTTAGATAGCCTGTTTTCTCCACTGGACTGCAAGCTTTTTGAAAGCGGTACCAAGAATTTAATGGGTAGCTTAAGAAATAATTGACAAAGACATCGTTAGAAAATATCAGTGCTTTCTTTTTACTTTCTTGGAGCAAGGACAAAAATTCAGCTACCATTTCTGCTGATGCAAGTCACGCCCTAAATGATTACACAGAGTTTCATCTCCTATCCAAAGGACAAGCTAATGTTGTGAAAATTGCCAAAGTGGGACTCAAGGGCAACAAACAAGATGGCTTAAAGACCTGAGATGTCTCTGAGGCTGCCACATGTCACTCCAGTGATGGAGGTGGACAGGGATCAGCTATTGATTCACCAGGTTAAAAGCCTTCCCATCACCCTCAGCAGCTGAAGGCATTGTGTCAAAATAAGCAGGAGAAGAAAATGAAGCCTTGTCAAGTCTTTACACATATGATTTGTGGATACTGATGAGAGGCATTGGATTAGAGGGGAAAGCTGAATGTGCCTTCTTTCCTGAGACTGCTCCATGTGATAAAAGAACACAGCATTGAGAGTCAGAACTTAGTTCAAATCTTGGTTTTGCCAATGGCGTTAGGGACCAGGAGAGATTATTTGATTACTAATCTCTGAAATGGAGCTGATGGCATCTAGTTGATTTATTTGAAGAGAACAAAAAGAAGTAAATGATTATAAAACACCTAGCACAGAATTAGGAAATGCAGGTATTTGTGGGAAATGATTGGATTGGCAGAACTGATAGCATGCAAGCATTCATCTGTCCATTCAGAAACCTCATCGAGTGTCTCTTAAATGCTGCTGACACATAAGCAAATAAATTTAATGTTCTTCTCTTCATGGAGTTTTCACTGAAAGGAAAAAAATCTGAAAAGGTTATGAAATACATAAACAGAATAATGACAGTTTTGTCAGTTGCCTTAATATTATTCTTGATGGCATTTTTTCTTTTTCCTGATCTAGGATTCTGGTCTGGAATCATGCATTGAGTTTCGTTGTCCTGTCTCTTTAGTTGTCTTTACTTCAGAATTGTTACTTGGTCTTTCCTTGACATACATGATTTTGACATTTTTGAAGAGTCTGGGCCAATTGTTTTGTAGAAGGTCTCTCAGTTTGGGTTTGTCTGATTGTTTTCCGACAATGTGCTTTTTAGCAACTGGCGCAGCTGAGACTGACCTCTTGTCTTGTACACTTTCCTGCCAGGAGACTTGGAGGTCAGAAGACCCCAGGCCTCCACCCCTAGAAGGGCAGTCCTGGTCACACAGCCAGTGTGTGAAATAACAGCAGTTCCAAAATGGTCATAACCAGTGAGACGACCTCCTTCCCAGTTAAGCCTGGCTGTTTCCTGGGTTGTCATTTAGTACCTCCAGGTCTGAGTGACAATTACAAAAAAATCTAAAGTTACAACTTCATTTTGTCTTCATCTCAAGGTGACAGTTTGTCCTGCTTTAATAGAGCAGACAGGAAAAACATTAGGGAAATTATACCAAATGTGGGTAAAATGCCACAACACCATTTCACTTCTATCATGATGTGTTTTTCAAAACTGTAGGGCATTGAACAAAATGCACTAAAATTTAAAAAAACTTTTTATTTGGAAAATTCTTTTTAAAAGCTGAACAATTGATGTAGCTAATCTATAATTTACCCAAATGTTGGGTACTTGATTATATTGGCATGCTAGGAGTTAGCTCACTGAATTTTTCAAAGAAATGGGAGAGGCAAATAGGCAAGTAATTGGTGTTCTGAGCCCGTGTTCTGCTTTCCATTTCATGAATTGGGCCTCAAGTACATTTAAAAATTTGTCTAGATCTTAAAAAATAATGTCCAAACCAGCCCTAAATGAACTCTGCGTTTTCACAGCTTTTTCTACTTCTAATTGAGCCTTTTCATTTCTTTCTTAGTTTTGTCTCTAGAGCAGATTAGGAGGATGTCAGTAGGTGTGGCTGGGGAAGACCCTCCTCACATTTAGCTCTTGTGGCTGCAGTGTGGTGGGGGTGAGCAGTGAGGGAAAAGTCTTCAGATATCCCTGTCCTACGAGTGAGCAGTGATGGGTATGTGTGGGTTGTTTATACCAAAAACAATAATTCAAAATCACCTATTGGACTCACCATTAAATTCAGACATTAAACTAGGTAGTGGATTTAACAAATAACTCAGGTATGGTTCTTACCTTCAGAGAACCTACAGTCTAAATGTGTGTGGGGCATTGATGAGGCAGTTGTATAGAGTAAAAACAGGATGCTAGGGGAGCACACAATCAGGCTTGGAAGGAGGTAGAGTGGGCGGGGTTAAATGTGTATTTTGCCCTTTGACCGCTACTTTGATCTTGTGGAAAAGAACAAAGGCAGAAAACAGTTTGGCTTGTTTAAAAAGCTACGTATCTCTATGGTGTCTACTCCCATTGAACTTGGAAAATTAATGACCAAAGATTTTTCAAAGAATGATGATATCAGGGACCAGGGTGACCAGAGAAACCAAGCAGCTTTTTTTTTTTTTTTTTTTTTAGATTCTTCCTCAGAAAAGCCCAGAGGAGTTTGCTCACATTCTGAGATGGAAGTTCTTAGACACAGGGGTGCAGAGGAGTTTAAAGTTTTTTGATCTCTCTTCAAGATGATGGAGTGATAGTACTCTATGCAGAGCAGGACTGCTTCCCTTTATGAATTAGTGGCTTTCCATCCTTCTTTATATGTCAAGCCTCTTGCTTTTTCCCAGAAAAATATTTACTTAATAATAAGTTTACATAATATTTACTTAATATTTATTTGCTTAATATTTATTATAGGCAATTATTTTCCAGTCTCTTTATTCTTTTGATTAACACACGTAACTTCTGTCTCTCCTCTCACAGACAGTATTTCACAGCACTCATGAAACAGATATGAGGTTGTTAGGATTATAGTTGCCTTTGTAGTAAGTGTTGAGGGTGGAAAGAAAGGGTGAAGGGAGCTTCCAATGTGATCAAGTTTACCTTCCAAATTCTTAGTGCTGCAGAGAAGGCTTCTGAGAAGTGCTGTGCAAGCTGAGACTTGAAGGCATTGTGATAGATGTGCTCTAGATGGCAGGCAGAACACTGGCAAAGACCTGGTAACCGGAGAGAACATTGTGTATTCTATCAGAGACACTGATGGAAGGGTGAAATCAAGGCAAAAGAGACAGGGTTGGAAAGGGTTGAGTGCTTTGGAAGTGTTCCATCCACCACGTTCATCCGGAGGACTATTGGTAGCTATGGAACCCCTATGAGATGGAAAGTGGTAGAATCAGATTTACATTTCAGAAAGAACACAAGGCAACAAGAAGATGAAAGTGCTCTAGGGGCAAAATTGGAAGTAGAGAGACCAACATCTGGAACATCTGGATCAGGAGGGTGGTTGTTAGGATGAGGAGAGGTCAAAGAATGACAACTATGTGGAGGGGAACCCAACATTTTGTGATGAATTAGATGTGGGGAATGCAGGGGAGGAAGAGTCAAAGATGAACAGTTCAACTTTCTTCACACCTGTCTTGTACCCCAACCTTGCTATTAGGTGTTGAGGCTTCCCTGAATCCCCAGTTCTTTGTAGTACTATGACCTCAAATCTTGGCTGACCTCAGACCCTATGGTACCTGTTTCTGCCCTAGTGGTGCCAATAGCACCCATGGCTACAATCTGTCTTTGACATGTTGGTGCTGGTCATGACCTGGCCCCAAGCTCGGTGCCTCAACATTTGCTCTGTCCTGGGTATATAGTCACAGGATACTATAGTGCTTTGGAGCAGGGGCTTTACACTGTGATCTGGATTCAAGTCCTAGCTCTGCTCTTACATTTTAGTGTGATCTTTGGCAACTTCCTAAATCTTAGCTGTAAAATAACAGGGCTATTGAGGTTAAGAGGATGAGATGAAGGCATAAATAAGAGACACAATGCTATGCACAGGAAGGACAGAATAAAGGCTGACCAAGGAGAAAGAGATAAATGAGGAGATAATATAGAAGAAAGTGATATGGTTTAGTTCTAAAATATTCAGTCTGACACCTCACAGTAGGGTAACAAAAGTGGCCATTTGGGTTCAGAGGTGAAGGAAGAATCCCTTTTAGCAGGATGACATGGATGAGGTGTGCCAGGAGCCCTTGGTGACCATATGAAAGTTCTGAGTCCTAAACCATGGACTCCAACCAAAGCTGGAGATAGGCCTCCTCAAGTGTCATGCCCCCAGGCTGTCTTAGCCTTTTGCATGGTGGTTTTCTGCTCTCAATAAAATGTTTGTAGTCTTAATCTGTCTTAAAATAGAGGTCT
This sequence comes from Hyaena hyaena, assembly GCF_003009895.1. Taxonomy (NCBI): domain Eukaryota; kingdom Metazoa; phylum Chordata; class Mammalia; order Carnivora; family Hyaenidae; genus Hyaena; species Hyaena hyaena. The sequence continues at coordinate 346,311 of NW_024081217.1, read as the reverse complement.
TCCTTGGATCTCCTTCTTCTTGGCTGTTGTCCCTTACCTCTTGTCAGTAGGTGGCTTTTATAGGCTCCAGGTATTTGCTTCATTCCAAAGGGCAGGCGGGATGCAGGGGCTGATAGTGGCTGAGCAGTGCGTTGCCTCCTGGAATCTCTCCTCTAAGAAACATTGGACCACTCTGCCTGAAAACCTGGCATATGCCTGAGTAAAGGTCATGTTCCTAAAACCCACTGAATGGTTGTAATCACAACAGTAACAGTAACAGTAACCTGTTTGCATCAATTCTGTGTCGGTTCTATATGATGTGCATTTACTCTGACTGGAGAATGGTTGATTAAGCAGCATGTTGTCTGATCAGTTAGGTTCTGTGGTAAATCAGTTGTTAGAGGTTGAATTGTCTACCATCCAAATAAATATATTGTATCCCTAATCCCTAGGACCTCAGAATGAGATTATATTTGGAAATAGGATCTTTAAAGAGGTGATTAATTTAAACGAGGCCTCTAGAGTGGGCTCTAGTCCAATCTGGCTGGTGTCCTTCTACAATGTGGAAATTTGGATACACCGACACTAGGGATGTGTGTACACAGATCACACAAGAGCCCAGAGAGAAGGCGGTCATCTGAGGGGTCAAGGAGCAAGGCTGCCAGAGAAATCAACCATGCCCACACCTTGATCTTGGACTTAACACCCTCCAGAGCTGTGAGAAAAGAAGTCTGTGTTGTTTAAGCCACTCAGTCTGTGGTATTTACATGACAGCCTTAGCAGACTAATGCACAGGTGTGATATATTTTAGATTCTCATGTCTGGCAATAACAGTTGTACATAATAAATGCTTATAAATTTTGGAGGTAACACACATCACACTAAGAATAAGTCCCATTTTTGCAAATGAGGGTACTGAAACTCAGAGAGGGAAATGACCTATCTAAAATCAAAGCCACCACAGAGCTAGAAAGGGGTCTGGATTGGGCTCAAATGGAAACCAAACACCAATGTCTGGGTTCTTCACCACAATATTATACTGCCAAAAAATGCTGATCTTCACTGCCTGTTCTCCTTTCCAAAGTGTGAATATCACCCCATATTTTTCTCTGTGGCTCTCTGTTTCTGTATTTCAGAGAACTAGCCATGGTTTGTCATCATAAATTTAATTCTCTGATTATTTTTTAAAATTTCTACCTCTTCCACTATCCTAATGTAGCATTGTGCTTATAATCATGGAAGATGGGGCTGGTTTTGGAAAGAGCCTCTTGATTCCTCTGCCAGGTGAAAGGCAGCCAGCCCTTTGCATATGGTGAAATGATCAGCCTCCATGGGCACTGGCAAGTAACAGGAACTACTGCCGGGCTCTTCAAGTTATACCTTAAAACTGTCCACATGTGGCTTCAGGGTTGGTGTGCATCCCTAACCTTCCCACATGGTGAACGCTGACATCAACGCTTCTTGCCGCGCCAGTCATGAAGAGCCCTGCGGAAGCCCATGGTTTAGGACTTGTTTTTCCATTTTGTAATGTGCTTTAAGGGAGGAAGCTGTGAGCCACCTGATGCCTCATTGGTGGCTTTGCTTTTTCTGACTCTCCACCCTTTTAACACATATGGGTGAAGTACAAGCTGCTTATTTTTGGAATAATGAAGTCTAAAAACATGTAGCCCAGTCTATCCTACCAGGTTGTGGCTCCTCATTGAACAAGATCATAGCAGACATTTGTTTCAGGGAACAGACTGTTTGCATCACCTACTCCAGCCAATGTAATGTTAGGATGAAAGTGGCTATTATTTTCACAATGATTTTTCCCATCAGAGGTGGAAACACTCCCTGCATTTTTCTCTGACCCAAACTGATCAAGAAATTCTATGTACTTCCAAGGTCCATATGTCAGAGTTTTTTTTTTTCTATAAGTACCTTTTTATTTTTAGTTTCCCTTCTCGCTCCTCTACATTTTCCCCCCAAAATCATTTAATGCTTTCAAAAAGAATGAATGGTATTCTCCATTTTTATATTCTAAACACAACTCCTGCATAATTGTATTGAATTCTTTGTTGGTCTTTTTTTCCCCCAAGTTATGGTTTTAAAAATAATCTAGAACTAATTTGCCTAATGAATATGCAATTATTTCAAGAGTCTTTTGAAGTTTTTGAAAACCTTCAGTCAGCATCTTTCTGGGACATGGTGATGAATGTAGCATCAGGCACTTAGAAGCTGTTTCTAATTTGGCATGAGCAGGTATAATTATTGCACATTTCAAAGCTGGGCACAACACGGTCATTTTCTCTGTACTTTACCACTGGTAGCTAGTGCTTTCTACCTAGTGTAGCTCCCTCTGCTGGTAGAGTGGGTGAATCACTGCTGCTGGGGCATTTGGGGTAAAATAGAAATCAGGTTCTGCAGTGATGACATTAGGCAACAGTAAGGAGGGTGCAATTTGATTCAGCACTGCCAGTAATGGCTACTACTTGTCATATGCTTATCATATAATGCACTTTACATAGATCCTAATGGTCATTTAGCCGAGAGGAAGGGAATATGGTCACTCAGGGTGATCAGTCAGGGTTGGAGAGTTCAGAGAGTTTTCCAAAACCATGCAGATAGTAAGTGGCAGGGCCTGTGTTCTTCCACGTTTGTCATGGAGCCTGTTTTCTGTGCGAGACACTATGCCATGCAATTTGGGAAGTGAGGAAATGAGCTTGACACGGATCCTACCCAGAATGTAGATTTTCTGGTAGAAAGACAAAACAGCCTGATAGGTAGCTAAGAAAAGTCAGAAAAGGGACAAGATAGAGGGCCACCTCATGGAAGCAGAAGCCAAAGAAAGGAAGAAAAGTTTTATCCCAATAAAGAGAAAATTTGTCCTCCAAGTTTTTGCTCCAGCTTCCTGTTTCCCACCTACTGTGCATGGGGTGGTTTTGAAAGCGGCTCCTGGATAGAATTTTTCAGTAGTTGGGTTTGACCTGGGAAACCAGATTACTTCTGTATGCTTCTATGTTTTTTCTAGTACCTCTGTGCAGAAGCCAGGTGGGCTTTCTCCATTGTTGAAGGAGGCAAAATCATCCCAACCCCAACTGTGGGATTCATTAGGCTCTGCTGTCACACTGGTGTGATCACAAGGGTGTGAAAGATACCGTGCCTTCCCAGTCCTAGCTGGGGCATAGTTAGCCATAGTCCTTCATAAAAACACACGGGGCCTGCTGTCGAGTGCTGGGATATGACATCTCTTGAACTTCTGTCTTTCAGTGGAACTGCTTTTGTTTGCTTCACCAAATGGAACAAAATTATTTCTCCCATGTTCAGTCCGTGGTAAATAATCTTTTTCTTCTGGCCCCAGGTAAATATCAGGGTTTTTCTGGTTGTAGATAGCTAGGGCGATTGGCTCAGGCAGGCCAAGGAGAGTTACTCTAAGAATCTCAGGGATTAGACCCAGGAGCAAAATGTCACCAGGAGCAAAGGCAGTTACCCTCTCAGTAATTCTTGCTCTTTGGGTCATACAGATTGGTGCCTCTGGTTTTTTCTTCATGTTTGTTTATTTCCTTTTCTCTCATAACCAGTTTTCTGTTCTCACATGTTCATGCTGTTGCAAGGCAATTCTCCAGTGTCCATCTTCTCAGTTTGAGCTCCCAAAAGAAGCTACCAGGCTGGATCTCAAACCCACCCATGGTGGTGCGGACTCATGTAATATGGACATCATTTCAGGCCTCCACCCTGTTCCCAGCTCCAATAGGCAGGGTAGATTTGGCCAAACAAGAATAAGGGTAAGGCTGTCACCTAGATATTTGCATTTTTATACATAAGTAATCTTAAAGTATTTTATATTTTTTGGGAGTCAACACAGCATGAAAACTGTCCATAGTAGGGCAACATCTATGAACATTCGTTACTTCCTTTTTGGGGGAAAAATGGGTTTACTTGTTATGTATAAAGACTAGAATTGATGAAGATATTCCTATAATTCAGGCAAAAATCTGAGAGAGAAGAGAGAAGATGGGGATGTTTTGAATTAATTAAGTCAGTTAATGACACTCAAATGCACAAGGTAATTGCTTAGGCATCCTCATCAAAGTATGAACAAGATTTGGGCAGTTCTAACCGACATTGTGAACCTAAAGTTACTTCCTTGTCACATGTCTCTTCTGGGTGGAGTTCTTTTTGATGTTTTTGCACTTTCAGTCTCTTTGTGTGCTCTTATCTCCTGGTATTGTGGTTTGCTAAGAATAGTATCTGTCTAGGGTGCCTGGGTGGCTCAGTCAGTTAAGTATCTGACTTAGGCCCAGGTAATGATCTCACAGTTCGTGGATTGAGCCCTGTGTTGGGTTCTGTGCTGACAGCTAGCTCAGAGCCTGGAGCCTGTTTCAGATTCTGTATCTCCCTCTCTCTCTGGCCCTCCCCTGCTCATGCTGTCTCTCTCTCTCTCAGAAGTTAAGTAAGTAAATAAATAAATATTTAAAAAAATTAAGAATAGTATCTGTTTTATTTTGCTGTCACTAAGATTATAGTATCTCATATATAGTAGAGCTCTTAAATCATATATACTAAATAGGTCAGTCACTTGAGTGATCCATAGTAAACCAGACCAACTACTAATTAGTTCAAAACTCCTTGAGTCAGAGATTGTTCAACTGGCCAATTAATTAATGAAATAGGTATACTAGTACCAACAATGTCCTTAGCACTGTGCCTAGTGCTGACAGACAGGTAAGTGGCTTTCTAGGTTATCAGTTAAGACCTTAGGGAAGGTCTTACTGTGAGTCTCTATGGCCCATTTTCAAACTGGGTGTGAGGGGATAGGAGTAATGACAGTTTCCTCATTGGATGATTGTAAAGGCTAGGAATCATACACAGAAAACCCCAAACACACAGTAACCTTGTTTTAGGTTTAATTGTAGTTAGTATTTACTGTGGTTGACATGAATTGTCCTGAATATTTCTCAACTACAAGAAAAGTCACATTTTTTTATTTCTCTGGTTTATACTGCTTTTTCTGATCTCTGCATTTTTTCTAGGAGAGATCATCAATTTCAGTTGTGTTCTAGAGACTTCTAACCCTTTGTAGGGCATGAAAAGTCTGTAGATCTTAGCAGTTCTCTGCATTTGGGAAAAGTTCTTTAGATCTCTCCTTACTCTGCTCCCCACTGATGAACTTGCTCAAACCTTTTGTGGCCCATGAAGGTAGGTGGCTCTGTATCTTTGCGGCTCAATTTGGGTTTTAATATCTTTGGCCATGGTTCCCAGGACTACAACTTATGTACTCTATTTCCCTTGGCTGAGAAATCTTCCATTTTGTTGTTGTGACCTCCCTCCCTGCTCACCACCGAGTATAAAAGCCTGAGGCAAGGCAGGAAATTGTCTTTGAGGAATTTGGCAACTTTTGCTTTAGTTTCTGAAAGACAAAAATTGTAAGTCATCCCTTAAGGTGAAAAAAAATCTAAACACTTTGTTCCCTTCTTGATGTTTGTGAGAGAAAATGGCATGTACTATTCAAATTTTCCTATAGCAATCAATTATAAATTAATGCCTCAAAAGATCACCCAGTGCTATGCTTCCCATCTTCCTCATGATGAAGTCTTACTGGTCATCCTTCTGTTGTTGACTACAGAGCTTGCCCTAGGACATTGTGTTTGCAGTTTCCTCCTCTCGGAGCATCCCCTCCACCAGTTCATAACTGGGTTCTTTCTCGTTGTGTAGAGTCTCAGATGCAATGTTTACCTCTTCATAGGAATCTTTCCAGCATATGCTTTCTGAAGTAAAGATCACTTAAAATATCAGCCACTTAAATCACCCTATCATACCATCTTCAAAGAAGTTGTCACCACTTAGACATGTCTTATTAGCTGTCTCTTATGTGCTGGGATGTATTTTCCCAAAGGGCAAGGACCTTGCCTTATTTACCATAGTATCCTTAGCACAATGCCTGTGCTGTGTGTGTGTGTGTGTGTGTGTGTGTGTGTGTGTATGTACATACATCAGGTACTTAGGAAATTGTCCTTGAATGAAAGAATGAATTATCCTGCCAAATGGTGAAGCTAATGGCAGTGAAGAAATTGGTGAAAGAGATACGACAGAATACTTGCTTGAAGATTACTTAAACTATCTTTTCTTAATATTAAGGAAATAACTTGAGGATCAACTCGGGTTGGGTAGAGAATCTTGGAGAGGTGAAGTGGCATACACATACACATACACTCATAAATGAAAGTTCTTAATTTCTCTAAATTTTCATGCTTGAATTAATAATATTAAAGGTAGATATAAGATCTTTATGTTTATGAAAAAGTTACATGGATGTTAAAAGCTTAAGCAGTATTGGGTTAAATTTTAGTGCAATGGTACATTCTATGCTAACTCCATGAGAATTACTGGAAACTTGTTAAAAATAGAGGTTGAAGAACACCACCTACAGACTTTCTGATTCAGCAGAGCTAGGATGGGGCTCCAAAATCTGTATTTTGAGAAAAAAAAAAAAAGACACTCTATGTGATTTTACTTCTTATCCAAATTTGGGACTCATTGGTAGATTCTAAAAGTCTGTTGGATATAAGGCCCAGTGACTTTAGAGAGGAAAATCTTTGTGGATGGTATAGAACCTTAGCTCCAAGAAGAACAGAATTTTTGAAGAGCAAAGTTCATGCTTGCTGGTTAATTATTAATGAAACCATAGGTAGTTACCAATGTGAAAATTCACAATTGACCCTTTATCCCCAGTGCCTCAAGTGAGTGGTGGTGGTACTACAGTTTTAACTGTTTTGTTTTTTGTTTTTTTTTCTGATTTGATTTAAACTATTTTCATAGGAAAAATTTTGATTATATACAGAAGAATAGCATAATGAATCCCTGTATATCCATTACCCAGATTCAGCAATGATCGATTCATGGTGATTTTATTTCATTTATATCCTGACTTTCTACCACCCCACTTGCAGATTGTTTTTTTAAAACATCAAAGACATGACATCATTTCTGCCATAAATGTTTCAATCTGTAAAGCTGTAAACTCTTTAAAAAACATACTCTCAGTCCATCATCACATCATGATACTAACACAATTAGTCATTTCATAATTTTAAACATTCATGTTTCTTAGTTGTTTCAGAGATGATTTTCACAATTGGTTTGACTTAGGATCCAGATAAGGCCCATATATTTTAATTGATTGATAAGTCTCCTAAGTCTTTTTTGATCTATAGGGTTTTTTTCTTAAATCTTCTTTGCAATACTTTGTTGAAAAATCTGGTCACCTTTTTTCAGTAGAATTTCCCATGGTCTGAATTTTGCTGAATTTATTTCTGTAGTATGGTTAAGAGCCTTTTTCTTTCTCTACTTTATACAAATTGGTAAGCAGATTTAAAGCCTTAATCATATTAAAGCTTTTTTTAAGATTTATTTTTTTGAGAGAGAGAGGGAGTATGAGTGGGGGAGGGGCAGAAGGAGAGACAGAAGGAGAGAGAGAGACAATCCCAGGTGGGCATGGTGTCAGCCTAGAGCTTGATTTCATGAACCATGAGATCATGACATGAGCTGAAGTCAAGAGTCAGACACTTAACCAACTCAGCTACCTAGACGCCCCTAGTGTGTTTTATTTGTTTCTTTGTTTTTTAAAGAAAATGATTTTTTTTTTTTTTTTTAGAATCTGGAGGCATGTGAGGTCTTGTCTCTCTTTGCAATGGTAGCAACCACTAATGATAAGGGCCTAGAGACATCATTTTATTAGGGATGGCAGAAATGGTGGTGCTCCTATTTTGTCATTTCTTCTTGATTTATTAGTTGGCATATTTCTGTAGTAAATTTTTGATTACTCAGGAAAATCAGGTTAAATGCTTTGACTTTTCCCTTTTGGCATCTGTATTAGTCAGTGTGGGTTGCAATAACACAGTACCATAAACTGGGTGGCTTAAAAAACAGCAATTGATTTTTCTCACAGTTCACGAGCCCAAGACTAACTCCAAGGTTAAGTTCCAGCAGAGTTCAGATTTTGAGGAGACTCTCCTTTTTTGGTCACACGCAGATGGCACCTTCGGACAGTGTGTCCACACAGGCCTTTCCTTGGCTCTTGGCATGAAGGGAGAGAGAACTGTCTGGGGTTACTTATAAAAATATTGTTCCTCTTGGATCAGGACCACACCTTTATGACCTACCTTAACCTCATTCCTTCCTAGAGACCTGATTTCCAAATGCAATACACTGGGGGTTAGGACTTGAATGTATAAATTTGGGGGAGGCCCAAACATTCAGTCTATAATTGCAGAGTGACTAATGCATTGTTTTCTTTTTGGCTTCTTTAATGCTATTAGCAACTTATGTATTGAAACAGATCCTGTATGTTTTAGTCCATTGCAATGATTACATTTAGTTCTTGTTCTCTGTTAGTATACTACTTCACTGGGTGGATATACTGTGTTGATTTATCCAGGCAGGGGCTCAGCAAATTTTTTTCTGTAAGGACAAGATAGAAATGTATTTGTCTCTTCTCCCCCTTACCCTCCTCCAAACTCTAAAAGTATAAAGCCACTCTTAACTTAAAGCCTGTATAAAAACAGACTTGTGGATTTGGACTGAGGGCTGTAATTTGCTGACTGCTTAGAGATTTTTACCTGTAATAAGTGATTCTGCCACATAATTGTGTCTATCTTTTGCTATTTTTGCCTTTGGGATGAAGTTGTAGAAGTTTTCAAATGGTAAAGGCACATGAATTTTGCTGGATACAGCCAATTTCTTCTTCAAGCTCATTCCACTTGTAACCATCATTGTATGAGAATGCCTATTTCTTCCAATCTTGCCAGAGTAGATTGTTGAACTTTTAGGTTTTTTTCACTTTGCCTGAGTGATATAGTCTTAATTTGCATTTCTTTTATTATGAGTGAGAATGAACTTCTTTTCATATGGATTAAGAGCGATTTATATTACTCTTTTCGTGAACTGTCTGTTCATATCTCTTGCCCATTTTTCTATCATTTATTGAACTATTTTTTGTTTAGTTTTAAAATGTGAACTCATTATCCTGGAAAAAGTGCCAAATGTTTTTATTTTTACAATTTGGGGATCAAACTTATCAAACTTTACCATTATGAAATCTAGATTTTGAGTCCTAGGAAAGTATTTTCCACTTCCAAGTTTAGAGGAATTAATCTCTATTTTCTTTTATTACTTATTTAGTATTCTTACCTTTAAATGTCTGACCCATTGGAATTTATACTGGCATATGGAGTAAAGAATGGACACAATTTTACCTTTCTCCTTATGACTCACAAGTTATTCTAGTAGCAGTTAGTAAGATATTTGTACTTTCTCAGCTCATTTGATATGCTGAATTTGAATTAATGAAAAAGTTCAATTATATAAATTCAATTATTAAATGCAAAATTTCCACGTGTGATTGGGTCTGCCTCTGAATTTTTTATTTGTCCCATTTGTCCTTTTCATGCACCAATAGAGCATCTAACATTTTTATAGGTTAAATAAATGCTGTATCAAACTCATCCCTCCTTATTCTCCTAATTCTCATGTTTTTCATAGCTTTCCCAAAAAAGCTTTATAATCAACATTATCTCCAGGAAAATAAAAACCTGATGGCCTTTGATTTGAGCTCATTAAGTATAAAAATTAAATTTGGGAGGATCGACAACTTTATGATGTTGGCTCTCCCTAGCCTAGAATATGGAAAGTCTTTCTATTTGCTTAAGTCAACTTTTGTGTCTTTTAGAAATATTAAAATTTTTCTCATGTGGATTTTGCTGAAGTAGTATTGTTACTATGGTAATGGTATTATTATTGCTCTTATAAATGGGCTTTTTTCTTCCATTGTGACTTCTATAGGATTTTTGCTTATATGTCCATGATTTTACTTCTAACATTCCCCAATGTGTTTCATTTGCGTATATCTCAGGGATGTGTTGAATTTTGCTTTGTTAGCCAATCTGAAAATATTGTATAGATGTGTTAAGCCCATTTACATTCACTGACGTGCAGTGTGTCACATTTTATGTGGTGTGATATGATAAGATGTGATGTGTGAGTACATAGATAGCATTTAACAATAGACTTGGCTTGTTTTGTTCTCATGCTGTTCTTTGTTTCCTTGCTTTTTTCCCCCTTCCTATCTTTCTGAATTGGGAAAGATCTCGAATTTTTATCTAAGGGCTATCCTTAGGTAAATACCTTTATATAATACACCCAAGGTCCTCTTTTCTGGGCAGTATCTAATGCTTTCCATCTAGGAACAATATTGAAATTAGTTAGAAATCTTTGCTTTCCCTTCCCATCCTTGTTCCATAGCATCTATTATAATTTGATGCTGAAGTGATGTCATTTTTCCTCAGTTAACACTTAGAGTGCCATCAGAGAACTTCATCTCCTTTATTTATGCTCTTTCCTTCTCTGTTTCCATTTTGATTGGGTATTCCTGCAGAGGCAAAAAAGGAAAATGGCACAATCTTTGTTGTTTTGTTTTATTTTAGGGGTTTTAAAAAAATCTGTTTTGAAAATTTAAATTCAAGTCAGTTAACATACAATGTAATAATTTCAGGAATAGAATTTAGTAATTCATCACTTGAATGTCACACCCAGCGCTCATCCCAACAAGTGTCCTCCTTAATGCCCCTTGCCCATTTAGCCCATCACCCCACGAAACACCCTTGCAGCAACCCTCAGTTTGTTTTCTGTATTTAAGAGTCTTTCTTATGGTTTGTCCTCTCTTTATTTTTATCTTATTTTTCTGCCCTTTCCCCTATGCTTGTGTTTTGTTTCTTAAATTCCAAATATGAGTGAAATAATATATTTGTCTTTCTCTGACTGACCTGTTTCACTTAGTATAATACACTCTAGTTCCATCCATATTGTTACAAATAGCAAGATTTCATTCTTTTCAATCACCAAGTAATATTCCATTTGTGTGTGTGTGTGTGTGTGTGTGTATGTGTATGTGTACCACATATTTATCCATTCCTCAGTGGATGGCCATTTGGCCTCTTTCTGTACTTTGGCTACTGTCAGTAGTGCTCCTATAGACATTGGGGTACATGTGCCCCTTCGAATCAGGATTTTTGTATCCTTTGGATAAATACCTAGTAGTGCAATTGCTGGGTCATAGGGTACTTCTACTTTTAAATTTTTGAGGCCCCTCCATACTGTTGTCCAAAGTGGCCACAGCAGTTTGTATTCCCACCAGCAGTGCAAAAGAGATCCTCTTTCTCTGCATTCTCGCCAACATCTGTAGTTTCTTGAGTTATTCATTTTAGCCACTCTGACATGTGTGAGGTGGTATCTCATTGTGGTTTTGATTCGTATTTCCCTGATTGATGAGTGATGTTGAGCATTTTGTCATATGTTGGTTGGCCATTTGGATGTCTTCTTTGGCAGTGTGCATTCATGTTTTTTTGCCAATTTCTTCACTAGATTATTTGTTTTTTGGGTGTTGAGTTTCAGAAATTCTCTATAGATTTTGGGTATTAATCTTTTATCTGATATGTCATTTGCAAATATCTTCTCCCATTCCGTTAGTTGCCTTTTACTTTCGCTGATTGTTTGCTTGGGTGCAGAAGCTTTTTAATCTTGATTAGGTCCCAGTAGTTCATGTTTGCATTTGTTTCCCTTGCCTCTGGAGACATGTCCAGTAAGATGTGGCTGTGGAAAAATGGCACTATCTTTATTCATGCCTCATTCTACCTCTTCCTCCCACAGAGCCTGGAGAACTATGTAGATTGAGGAATGAGACCAGATTTGGATAGATGAAAGGGAGCCACTTTAGTCATCTGTTCTAGTAAGTTCTTTACCTTTTTAGTAATAGAATGTCCTGAAGGTATTTTTGATACTTTCTTGAGTGTTTTATAAGTGGAGAGACAATTACCACTGTGCAGAGCAGTAGTCCACTGTCTGTTAGCACCCCTAGGGGAAAACAGGAAGACCATTTTTAGTTTACCCGGGAGTCTGGCCACTAGGAGCCATCTCTAGCAAGCATCCTGTGCTCAAGTCACACAGCAAAGCTGCAGTGTTATCTGCACTCAAGAGACCCTGATGTACATCTAATGAACTTAATACTGCAGACTAGTGGAGACTTGAAGAGTTCTTCTCCAAAGAGAGCCCTTCCCCAGGTATTCTGAACTGCCCGTGTCATCAGGCATGTGAGGGAGGGAAGGGACTCCCTTCACTTTGACTGAAATTGAATTTCCCATTACTAACATAGCCTGAAAAAGAGCTATAAAAATAGACTTTGACTGTGCAGTAAAATTTATACCTCATCTCACAGAGTAATCTTAAAACACATATATGAGATAATGGGATAGAAACTTAAGATAGCAAATGGCAAGCTGGTTTCGCATGGAGGATAAAGGGGATCCAAGAGCTATCTTCTGAAGTGTGGGAGGGCACCCATTGGTCTTTCCTTGTGTGCCTACAACTTTGGGTGGGGAGAGACCTATTGAGCATGTTACTGATTTGAATATGTCTCTTTGCAAGAATGTCTGCACATTCTTCCCAATTCAAAGGTTTCTGACTTTGTGGGATCTTTCTGGGGCTGCACTTACCATAGACTTTTGTCATATTCTTTGCTCTTAGAATATCGTGTTTCTTGTCCTGAACTATAAAGAACCCTTGTGAAGGATGTGTGAACTTCAGGGTCGAGGCTGTGTAAGGTACATATCCCAGAAATGTTGCAGAATTAAAAAACAATGGATGTCAGCAAAAAATTTTTATTTTCCAAAAGTAGAAGAAAAATGCTGTGTATTAGTGGAAAGATTAAGATCAACCTCAAAGGATTAAAATTAGGGAAATGATGGCTATAGGTTATATTTTCTATCAGTCCTTTTTCTTATTTTCAATGAATTTTTCATTGCCCAGAGCCTGTTTTGAGATGTGGTAAAAGCCAATGGAATTTATACTTATTTTGAAGTTTGGGTGCCTTTAATGAGTGAGATCAGGGCTGACTGTCTCAAGCAGTCTTTCTCCTCACTCTCCACATTTTCTATTACATGAAGAAAAAAAGGAGAGAGAGGAGCTCTACAGGCAGAAATGAGCTCTCATCATTTGAAGCGGTGTGTGTCCCTCCCCTTCCCCTACAGGCTCTGTGGGGAATTCTGAGTATTAGCTCCAAAAAAACCATTCCTTATGCCAAAGCTGCTTTTAGATTTGGCTTATTGGGACTCTTTTGTAAACTCCAGCACTGATAATGGGAAATGTTGAGTCTCAAAATGGAGAAATGGAGATGTAATGGCCTAAAATTATAAGCCAGAGCTATCCAAAAATTTCAAAAGTGTAAGAATTTACATTTGTTCTCTCCCCCTGCTGTTAAAGATGATACTGATTTTACCCTTTTTTAGTACTACCTCATCCATGTCATTCCAGAGTGGCTTTTTGCATTTTTGTAATATGAAATTGGAGGAAATTGGGAAGACAAAAAGGGTGAGAAGGGCCTGTTACAGGTCTGGGCGACAAATTTTTTGAAGACTGCACAACTGACCCATGGAAGAAGTTGAATATGAAGAAAGTGGAGGAAAAAGAAAGTGAACATTTAAATTATTCTTGAGCTCGGTATATCCCACTAAGGGTACTTTAGAATATAAGTTAAGAACTTGAGTCATTTTAAAATTAATACTTTGGTTTTGGAAGTATAGTTCTTTGGTTGCAATAAAGTTCTAAGTCTAGTCCATAGGGCTGGTGCCTCAAAAGGTTTACCCTTGTATTTCTAGTTATGATAACTTGTTTTCTGGTCTCTTATAGAACAATTTCCTTAGGTTCCACATGAAGTATAGGTTATATTTCACACATCTATGCTGATCAAGGGATATAAGTCCCGGAGCTCTGTATTGAGAAGGGCTAAGAAACCCCACGTGAGTTTTAGCAGAAAAGGGCCCTCTGATTGGTTAGTAATGTCTGCTGATGAATGTGAGATGCCAGTGAACATTCACAGGCCATAGACTCTTGCACAGACATTGGAAAATGCTCCTGGACTCTGACAAAAAGCTGATGTAAGAGAAGATCTGTAGAATTCTGCTATTTACACTAATTTTTGTCGTCAAAACTAAGTGGCAATGTAATACCAAGTTTTAATAAAGGGAATGAGTTAAGTAATATAGCAAAGATTCCTTGCCCTCAGTTTTACTGAAGTATTATTGACATAGTACACTGCACAAGTTTAAGGTATAAAATATGTTCATTTGATACACTTAGATATTACAAAATGGTTACCACCATAGCATTAGCTGACATAAACATTAAATAAATTATTAACCATTTCTTTTGTGTGGTGAGAACCTTTAAGATCTACCCTTTTAGTGGGCCGCCTGGGCGACTCAGTTGGGTAAGTGTCTGACTTCGGCTAAGGTCATGATCTCAAGGTTCATGGGTTCGAGCCCCGCATCAGGCTCTGTCCTGAACGTTTGCTCAGAAACTGGAGACTGTTTCAGATTCTTTGTCTCCTTCTCTCTCTGCCCCTCCTCCTCTCACACTCTGTCTCACTCTGTCTCTCAAAAATAAATGAATATTAAAAAAAAATAAAAAGATTTACCCTTTTAGCAACTCTCAAGTATGTAATAGAGTATTATTAACTATCATCACTTTGTTGTCCATTGGATCCCCAGAACTTATTCATCTTGTATATTGAAGTTTGTACTCTTTGGTAAACATCTCCCCATTTTCACATCCCCAGTCCCCATTATACTCTCTATTTCTGAGTTTAGCTTTTTTAGATTTCCCATATAATGGAGATCATAGAGTATTTGACTTTACCTGTCTGACTTACTTTACTAACAAAAAAAAAAATTTTTTTTAAGTTTAGAGAGAGAGAAAGAGACAGCAAGTGAGGGAGTAGGGCAGAGGGAGAGAGATAATTTCAAGCAGGCTTCATGCTCAGCATGGAGCCAGATGTGTGGCTCAGTCCCACAACTCTGGGATCATGACCTGAGCCAAATTCGGGTGCCCCAAAAAGGTTTTAATGGAAGGAACCTAATTAGTGACTGGGCTCTGTGAAACAGAAGAATTACCCTCAATTTCACTACTCTTTTGGACTGAAAGTTGTGTTGGAACTCTGAGCACCATACAGACTAACTGGGTTCAAAAAGTCAAGCACTTTTCCATGTGAATTATTCATACTAACTACACCCACTGCCTGGAATCTCTACAGCAATAGTTCTGAACCCCTTTTACCTTAAGTCATCCCATTATTTTATTAAAGAGTTTGGTTTGTTAGGAAGGCATCTGTAAGAACATTTCTATAGTTGTAGGTATTTGGTTTGCTAATAATAGCTCCCATTTCTGGGCCACTTTGCATATATTAGCTTATTTAAAACCTACAGAAAGCCTAGAAGATCAATATTATTATCACCATTTTGTGGTGAAACAACTGATGCTCAGGGAGGTTATGTAACCAACACAAGTACACATTTTCATTAATAGGAAAATCCTACTCTTTGTATTTTGCAACTAAATCCTATACTGCCAAATTAGTTTACTTGTTTGCTTATTCATTATTCACAGTACAAAACTAAGGATTTGTAGTTGTTTCCTAGCCCCAGCCTAGGCTACATCATGTATGGATTATAGATCCTGGGGCTGAGTTCAAATCCATGGAGTTTGTGGAGCTAAAGGAGATGGAAACTGGCACCCAGGAGGGAATGGGATGGTTAGGCAGATCAGTAGTGAAGAAGTTACAAGACTGGAGAGTGGAACTCTTGGGTTCTCTGATTTGTTTTTCAATTCAACCTTTTTTTTTTTTTTTTTTTTTTTTTTTTTTTTTTTTTTTTTTTTTTTTTTTTTTTTTTTTTTTTTTTTTTTTACACCATAAGCCCCTGCCATGTGCCATGGACTATGCTAGAAATCAGAGCTATAAACCAGCAAGCACAGTATCAATCTGTGTCTTTTTTTTTAAATATTTTTTATTTATTTCTAGGAGAGAGAGAGAGAGACAGCGTGAGCAGGGGAGGGTCAGAGAGAGAGGGAGTCACAGACTGAAACAGGCTCCAGGCTCTGAGCTGGCAGTCAGCACAGAGCCCGACGCAGGGCTCGAACCCACGAACTGCGAGATCATGACCTAAGCAAAGTCGGACGCTTAACCGACTAAGCCCCCAGGCGCCCCTCAATCTGTGTCTTAATGGAACTTATAGCTGCTAGAGACTGAATGTTTATGTCCTCCACAAATTCCTATATTTGACATATAATCTCCAGGGTGATGATGTTAGGAGGTGTGGCCTTAGAAAGGTGAATAGGTTGTGAGAGTAGAGCCCTCATGAATGTGTTTGTGCCATTATAAAAGAGACCCCAGAGAGCTCCTTTGTCCCTTCTGCTATGTGTAGACACAGAAGATGGCTGTCTATGAAGGAAGCAGGACTCACCAGATACCAAATGTACCAGTGCCTTGATCTTGGACTTCCTGACCTCCAGAACTGTGAGAAATAAATGTTGAAACCATCCTGTCTCTTGTTACAACTTCCTAAGCTGCCTATGACACAGGCTAATGAGCAAGATGCAATTAATTGATTAACTTCTCAGATAAATGCAAAATGAAATGGGTTAGTGTTCTGAAACAAGGTACTTACTGCTGTAAGAAGGTCTAAGGGGATTTGGCAACATCAAAGGTCAGGGAAGGCTTCCCTGAGGAAGAGACGCCTAGACATGAAGAGTAAGTTAATTTGGTGAAGAGTAGATGGAAAAAAATTCCAAAGAGAAACCAGCTTGTGGAAATCCTGTGGGAAGAGGGTATGCCAGAAGCTGGTGTGACTAGAGCAGAGAAGGCAGAAGAGCTGGTTGGAGAGGTGGGCAGGGGACATGTGTATGGTCTTGGGCCATATGCTGGGTTTTGGTCTTTATCCTCCTATGGTTGGATAGCTGCTGAATGATTTTAACTAGGAGACTGGCTTGACCAGGCTTAAATTTCCATTAGATCATCTGGGCTGTGATGAAAAACAGACTGGAGGGGAACAGAACAAAAGCAAGTAGTTCAGTCTGGGCAATTGCAGCAGGGTCTGTGTCTAAAAATACTGTCTCCCAAGATACCTAGTCAACGGGAGGTTTTTAGCCCATTGTGTTCTGGTAGCATTGGGACGAAGACATCCAAACAGTAGGCTCTAAACCTACATATAGTGTAGTGTACTAGTGAAGAGCACTGGCTTTGGACAACGCTGTGGTTGTCTTTTATTGACACTCACAGATTGCATTGATCATTCCTGCTAATTTTTAACCAACATCCAGTCTGCCCTTTGTTTTCCTATCCAATGTTTCCTATCCAGTATTCACAGTCCAGTATTTTTCCGTGCAATCCACCTTCATGTGGTCATTTAAAGGTAATTCCATTCCTTTTCCTAAGTGAATTGTATGTGATATATTTCCAGCCAATGAGAAATGGAGGGAGGTAGGAGAGTATAAGAATGTGCTTCTGAGGAAAATTTCTGTTTTGTAAGAAAGAAGTTGCTCAATGAATTGTTGCTATGGAAATGAATGATCTTTATATTTGGGTCAGATCAGATGAATGAACTCTGATTACATATGGCCCTGTGTCAACAAGTCATATACTAGCCAACTGTCTGGAAACAAACAAAAATTTGCACTTTGTTTTTCTCTGCAATGATTCACCTTGATTTTTGGAGTTTTGAAAGGACATGTGAATACACCCTAGGCCCCCTGGATAGTTTGTTTTTGTGGGGTTTTTTTTCCCACCTTGATGCTTTATTTCAATACAATCAATTAGATTGCCTGTGCAGATGATTCATTTTGGTCAAAAGATTGTCAGAAAACATGAACTGAGCAGTTACTGGAGCCAAAAATTTTCCTTTGGCTCTGGCCTCCCTATCTTTTGTTGAAGGATTTCATAGGTATAACCCCTACATGGAGACTGCTTTAGCACTTTTTTTACTTACTCTGTTGATATTCTTGAATGGGAAGATCAAAAGCCTAGCTCTTCCTTGAAATCCTAATTAAGACTTTTGGAGACCACTGGCAGCTCTTCACAGCTGGCTTGACGCTCCTAAAATGAATTGGATGATTCAATGCCAAAACTTGATTTTGAGCCTCATGCCTGAAATACCAACCCCTTCTGTCTCTATCTGAATTCACTAGGTGATTTCTAGAATTGTACCCTCCTTAGAATATGTACCTAAAGGCCATACACATTGACTGGCTAGAGTTAGGCCACTAGCCTAAACTTACCTCTGCTAATAATTAGCATACTTGCAACTGCAGGAAGAAAGCTGACATTTGAGTGCAAGGCATGGTGGTAAGGGATTTATATGATATTACTATCATTATATAACAGATGAAGATCTACAGTAAGAGAGATGAAATAACTTGACTAAGTCACTAACTAATTAGCAGGTGGTAGAAATGGAGTTTGAACCTGGACCTGCCTCACTCCAAACCCACATTACTAAAGATAAAGGATTCAGAATCACATAGTAAGAAGCATGGAATGCAGTAGCAGTGAAATCCTAGGCAAGCTACTTATGTGTCTTGTGTCTGTTTCCTCACTGTATAGTGTGAATAATTATTGGTACCTATGAAAAAGGTTTGTTGGGGGATTTAAATGGGTAAATAAATACCTGAAGTACCTATAATAAATGCATGGCACAAAGTAAGTGCTAGATGTGATTGTAAATATAATGTGCCCCTTGCCATTAGATAAATGTGTCTGAGTTACAATATTACCACTTTGGAATCAGTGTCATTGTGTACTTTGTAATTGAAGGGGGAATACTTTTGATGAAGTTGTTTTTTCATGATAATACAGACAGAACATGGCAGGCTGGAGTTTGAATGCAGGTCTTTAAAACTGGAAGCCAGTGTTTTTCCTAGGCACTGTACGGGGAGTTACCAAAAAAAAAAAAAAAAAAAAAAATTCCCAAAAAACCCCACTGAAGATAATAACTGTAAGGCTATTATTCATGCAAGCTTCTTAGACTTTTCAGGGATTACCCTTGAGTGATCAGGATTTTCTTTGTGTATTGAGACTTAAAAAGCAAATATAATTTGAGATAAAGGTTCAGGTACAATGCATATATATCGATATTCACTAGAGATTTCTCATTTCCTATTTTGTCTTTTGCCATTAACAAAAGCTTCTTCTATTCATTTCAACTCCTTTATCTTTTGTTGTTAAAATAAGGGGTTGCAAATATTTTAAATCAGTCACATATAAGCCATTTTTAATGACTGCATCATTTTTTAATCCATGTGCTATAAATACAGAAACTGGAAGAAATTTCATTAGTAAGTAAACACAGTATGTATCACAGAACACTTCACATAAATTCCCTTCTGTGCTTGTCAAGCAAAGACTTGAGAAATGCTTGTCTTTGCAAGCTGCCCCAAGACTCCTCGATTGCTTCACAGAAAGAGGAAATACTCACTAAACAAAGACAATTAATAATCATGTTCCCGAGAGACTGACATCGAGCTCCCATATAGTCCCAAAGAGTTAAGGAAAAGTGCTTATCCTTCAATTGTCCTTGAAGCTCTGCCACTGCCTACCATAAATGGGTGAGAAAGACTCCCCTTTTTGGGGAAAAGGGACCTATAAACCCAAAATTTATCATTGTGGGTATATAGTTATTTTCTCTTCCTAGAATAGAGGCCTCCTTTATTTTTGGAAATAACGCTACCATCTTCTTTTGATGAACCCAGTCTTTCCCACTGTCAGTCTATGTGATTCAGGTAGAACTGACTGACTCCTCCTGCTTCATGGGTGTAATGTGATCCAGACTTGAACAGATCAATAAATTCTATCTTTTTGACCACTGGGATTGGTCTAGAGGTAGGCATATGACCCAGGATAGGACAGTAAGACTCCATTCTGGGCCTTTTACTGGAATGATTAGAACAGAAAATTCCCGTATGTAGATGTGGAACTGTAGCAGCCCCCAAGTGGGAACCAACTGCTTGGGTTGGAGTTATGTCAACACAAAGAAGAATGCCTAAAAATGAAGGAATCAACTATGAAGAAGTGACATGAACACCTTGATCCAGGTACGGTCAAGACCTTACCTCCAAATTTTCTCTTGACATGAGGCAATAGTATATTCCTCCTCCGAAATTATTAATTTGGGGGGCACATAGGTGGTTCAGTCAGTTAAACATCCAACTCTTGATTTTGGCTCAGGTCATGTTCTCGCAGTTGTGAGATTGAGCCCCGCATTGGGCCCTGCACTGGCAGCATGGAGCCTGCTTGGGATTCCCTCTCCATCCCTCTCTCAGCAGAAATAAACTTAGGAAACATAGCAAATTAATAATTTTTAAATGCTTTAAGCTGGTTTGTTTTCTATCACTTGCAACGAGAGTCCTCATTAATAAGACTATTATGTAAACTGCAACATCACAGCCATAGGAAAAAAAGTTCTCAGGGAATCTTGGATGAAAAGGAGGGACATTTGAATTGAGCTTTGAAGTATGGATACAATTTCACAATGTATGGTAGGTAAAGTCATTTTGGAAGAAAAAAAAGGACAACATATGCAAATAGGGACATTTCAGGGAATTTGAGAAATGTGGGGTAACCAAGGCACTACAACATTCAATGTAGGGCATTGAATGCCACACTTAGGACTGTGGGCAATGTAAGCCACAGGAAGAAGGATATGGCTAGATGGGCCTGATTACTGAGTATGGTGACAAAATGGAAAAAGCATTGGAGTGTGAAGACTTGTAGGTGGGAAAGCTGATGTGGAGGCAATGACAACAGTTTGGATAAGAAATAAAATATTCATGGACTAAAGTCAGTAAATGTATAGTAGAATTGCTGTCTTTTCCCCATCCTGCATGTTTAGCCCACCTTGCTAATTGACCACTCTCTTCCTCAGTTTTAGTCCTTCTCATAGTATTGTTCCAGATGGCCATTCCAGTTATTAAGTCTCTCTTGAGTTGAAACCTCTCTACTATTCTAGGCCACCTTGAATACAGTCAATACGGACACTATAATGAGGTGTGAATTCTCTTGAGTTGACTCTCAGGTTATGCTTTTTGCGTTGTATCACAGAGTGAAAACTTTAATTTTTTGCCTCCAAGAAGTAAATGTACGAGTGCTTGCTGAGTGGGAAAAATATTTGGAGTGAAATCTCAGTTTTTCAGAGAGGCTACAACTTTTTTCTCAGTGAAAGCAACAGCTGTGGCCCAGCAAACAAAACAAAGTTGATGGACTCCGTGGGGGCCACTGTCTAGCTCAAGCTACTTTTAATGGGATGTGAAGCACATGAGCTTCTTTGAGGTCATAGCTTTAAATCTGACCTGTGACCATAAGAACCACTGTCTGACGGCTCCTTGGCAGCTGCTGTGGAATGAGTTACAGGGTCTCTGGACCATTTCTGGTAACATGAGTCTACTTCAGCAAAGCCGCTCTATAGTTACTGCCGGAGAGGGAGTGCTAAACTGAAAGGCAAAGGAATAAATGCCGACAGAACTGATCCATCCACCCGTCAAAGAGGTTTTCCCACAGCCACTGGTGAGGCCCTTTGGGTTAAAGGCTATGGTGAGATAAGGCTGTGCCATGCAGTGGCATGTGTGTTCTTTCCGTAGCTCAAAGACACAGATTCACCAAGTAGGAACCTGAAAGCTTTGGACTTCAGAGAACTAGACTGTCCCCCAAGTAGCAGAGAAGAGTTGTTTTACCCAGATCCATCAGATCAAGGATTTTAGAGTCACAGCAAATTTGCATTCTAATGAAAGAAAGAAAAGTCCTCATTTGGACAGAAGCAGAAGCCCTGTAGGAAGGAATCTAGGTCCTGGATGTGAGAGCTGGAAACTTTTTGTGAGCTTCCCTCATTTTGCTGCCTTAGTGGTCTTGTTTTTGCTTGCTCATATGGGAAGAAGACACAATTATTTTAGAGAATCCACTGTTTTACAATAAAGCAGGTCTAGGAACAATTGGGGATTTCAAAAGGCTGTCAGTACCTGTGTTTTCAGAAATTGGAAGCAAACTTACACACAGTACTTACAAATAAAAATACAAAACCAGAGTTAACGTTTATCAAGGAACAGCAGTATGCCACCATTCCGTCTCTGTGATCTCCTTTACATGCCTCAGTCATGAGAGGTATGTACCATTATTTACTTAATTTTGCAAAAGAAGTAACTGAGAGTTCAAAGAAGTTACTTAGCCAGTCTACACTTGCAGAAGTGATGAAGCTTGGATTTAATCACACACCTGATTTCTAAGCCTGTGTTTTGTTCACTCCTCTGTGATACTTGATGCTACAGAAAATGGTTTGAGCTGGAACTGATGTCCCCAACCAGGACAAAATGGAATGACTTAAAATTTCCTAAAAATAATGGGTACTGGGAGCTCTGCTCAGCACATGACAGTCCTTTCCTTAATTCATCCTCAGAATACATGATGCATTGGGTTCTATTTCTATGAGGAAATTTAGGGATTTCATTTACTTATTCAAGGCCTGCCAGTCAATAAATGATGGCACGGGAGTTAGGATTTATATCTGCCTTGCTTCAAAGCCCATCCTCTGAAACACTAAAGCAAATGTGGTACACAGACGTATTAAAAGAGGCATAGATTCTTTTAGGGGGCATAGAAGCAAATACCTTTTAAAAGTAGTTATTTCCTATTTAAATTAATGCAGCTATGTGGGACTGCCTTTTCTAGTTGTGATGATTTTTCTTTTAAAATTTAAGTGAAAAATTAGGTGAACTGATTTGCATAAAACAGTGAGTGACAACGTGACACATGGGCATGGCAAAAATGGTCGAAGTGATTTGTGAAAGACTGAGGTTTGGGGGTGGAGGCCACTGTGGTGTGCTCTGCTGCTTCTGAACAGTGAGTCAGGCTCTTTAAGTTGAGGAGTGGAGGGACACGAGAAGTACTGTGTACAGCACAGCAGGTACTATCCTGAGGTAGGGGGTACCTTCAAGCAGGATGTCAGGAAAAGCCCAGCTTCTGGGGAGACCCTTGGAAAATAAATGCACATCTTCTTCTTAGCTCCTTGCCTTCATGTCTAAAATGGTACATCCAGTGGGGAGATGAACATGTTGAGTCTGTTTCACTTTTTACATTCTATCCAAATGCCCACAGTTCATATATGTCCCTGCTCCTGCCTGAATCCCTACTGCCTGTCTGTCCCACAAAACCTGGCTTTTCACAGTAGTGTCCGGTAATGGGCTGCTCTTGTGTCTCTGTCAGTTGTGACCAAGGATGGCCAATACATTGTAGATCATGTCCTCACTCTGAAAGATGGATATTGGCTATTGGAATGCTGTGCTGGATAAGATTCTCAGGTTGCGTGTGAGATCAGTAGGAAAGGACACCATGATCTATCTACTATCTGTCATGGGCAGGTTAGGTGAGAAGAGGCATGCACGTTGCACATTGGTTAACCCTGATTCTTGATTCTCAAGCTAGATGGTAGGTCTCTGAGGACATGATCCGTGCCTTCTCCATATATTGCACTTCTCTCAACATGTAGCATGTTTATAGATTGACCAGTGAGGTGTCTTATTTGCCTCTGAAGACTGAGTCTGGGATTTCAAGAGAATCAGAAGTCCTTATATTAAATTTTACTGTAGATTATATGTATAGAAGCTGCACTTGCGGTTTGAAGGCAAGGTAGCTGCTTATCAAAGCACAACTGATTTTATCCTCCCTACACTATAATCCGGCAAATAGTGAATATGGGGTTTAAGGATGGGGGTAGGGGAAACCAGGAAAGGAATGGATCAGAAAAGCAATGTCTTATGGCCAAAATAAGCTTGCACCTGGGAGACACTTTCCCCCTATATGTGAATCTCATCCTAGCCAGTCACTTTTTTTCTTTGATCTGACATCTCCCTGGTTTTCTCTGTGATTCCATGACTTGTTTCCAATGAGCAGATGGCCACCAGGTAGGAATGATTGGTTCATTGGTTGTCTTTGCTTGAAATTTCATCAGCACCATGGTAGGGTAAAGAGCAACAGCTGCCAAGGATTCATTCACAGTGGGATACTGATCTAGGCAAGTGCCTGCCTAATACCCAGAGGTGTCAAATAATAAGTGGGGAAAATGATCAGCAAACAGAGTCCTGTTTATGCATCTAATTTATCAAGGTGCTACTTGATAAAACGGAAGCTTCTGCCCATCTCTCCGTTAGCCATGTTCTATTTTCTTGGCTGTTCTCAGATGTTTACCACTGTCAGGGCAGGGATCTCTTTCCTTGGGAAAATATAATCTGTTCCTTCAGTTAATTCTTCCTTTTCAAGCTCACCCAGCATCCTGGGTCACATTGTGTCAGAGTCTTTGCTTATAACTTGTTGACCATATACCATTTAGAATAAGTTATTCTCACATATATAGCTCATATATGTTTTTCTTCCAAAGAGTACTTCCAAGCATAATGAATGCTTTGGTTTTTGTTGGCTGGTTTTTTAGGCTGTTGACTCCTGTTCATGGAATGAATTTGCAGGCAATGTGACAGAGCCATGGAGGAAGTACTTTGAGTTATAGGATTTTACTGAATCCTATGTGAAGCCTTCCAGTGTTTTGATTCCCTGTATGCAGTGGATCTCAGTGAGCGGCCCTAGCATAAGTGGGCTGTCAAATGATGATAAATCATAATGTATGAACTCATTTTTTCATATGGCTAATACCATGTCTATCAGAATGTCATGTTGAGTGGGTCATGTAATGCTGCATAAAGTTGGGTATGGCTTGGTGCAAAGAAAAGACAAATAACATACCATGAGGCTGGTAGAGAATGTGTTTTGTTGACTGAAACATGAAGAAAACATGTATGAAAGGCAGTTAAGGAAGTAAATGTTTTCACTTAAACACCTGTTGAAAGTCACCATTCCCAAGCATTTTGTACATTTATTTCCAGAGTCTAGCTTGATACCTGGCATAAGGAAGGCATGTGCCCAGAGCTGAAGTAGAAGGCAGTCTGGAATGTTAAGTGATCCCACATTTTCTCCAAGGAGTAAGATTTC
Source organism: Hyaena hyaena (assembly GCF_003009895.1). Taxonomy (NCBI): domain Eukaryota; kingdom Metazoa; phylum Chordata; class Mammalia; order Carnivora; family Hyaenidae; genus Hyaena; species Hyaena hyaena. The sequence goes on along the minus strand of NW_024081217.1, from coordinate 321,452 downwards.
CAAAAAAAATTTTTTAGGTTCAATTGTACATACATGTTTCAAAAACTATAGATGGAATAGTAACACATCTATAAATTTACAAATTCTACAAGTTAAGATTTAGTTCATTACATGTATGTGTTTTGGGAGATGATCAATTAATTTATAAGTATTTGGGGGTTTTTTGCCACTTTTATGTATTTTGAGATAATTAGACAATTATTCAAACTCTTGAGATACATTTCTAACATTAGCATCGGTGACATTGTACCTCTTCTCCTGCTCCTATTCCTTTTGACGATTCATGTTGTTCAAAAGAAACTTAGGCTGTTGCCCAAAGATATTTCTTAGTTGAGAGTGCCACACTAAATTATGCAGAGCCCCCACTGGCACCAATCACCCTGACGCTGGTTCTGGAATCCATTAATTCTTTATTTCAAGAGTTCTTTTGGTGTTGATCAGGCACTACTGCTTGTACTGGAGTCGACGAGTGAGCACATTTTTTTCTCCAGCTTTCCCCTCAGTGATAGAATATAACAAGAAGCTTTCTTCTTGGATTCACTTTTGGGCTCTCTTCTGTCCAGAGAACTGGGAGAAGGGGCTGGGAGCTGATGCACAAGGATCAAAAGAGGGAAGAAAGATGGGGGGTGTGGTCCAGCCATTGGCCAGACTGTGAAGACTGGAGCATGGAGCTAGGAGGGGTTGTGAAGAAGATAGAATTCAACACTTGATAATTTGGAAAAAGAAGCACACAAAAAATCTAGGGGAGGCTTGTGTCCCAGGATGCTTCTCTTCCTTTGACTCTAAAGCCCATACTCTTAACCTCTTAACCACTGCACTGTCTGGCCTCCAGAGAAATCTCTGTGATTCTTGGTGTTCCTCATTATTAACTATGAACCCTTAGGCAAGAGTCTTAGCTTCTATAAACCTGAGCTTCATTATCTTCAAAATGAAGTAATGATCCCCATGGTAATTTTTGTGAGCAGAGATGAAAGAATATATGTAAAATGTTCATTGCTATCTATGACACAGTAGTTCAGTATCCAGTAAGGTACTACAATTACTATTACTAGACTTAGTGTTTCATATTTTATAGGTGTTTTTCTAGGCATTAAGTGCCTTTCTGTTATGCTTCTCCAATCCTTTCTGACTGAGACCCACTTTGATACTATTTACTAAAGATAAAAACACCTAAAAGTTTCGTTGGTGTTAAATGAAGCTGTGCTAGATTACACAAAACTGCTCCCCTTCTTTTACCTTGGGAACTCTTACCTTTGTAACTCAGATCAAATATCACTTTTTCTAGGAAGCTGTACTGTCTTCGCCAAGCTGCGATAGTGGTGGTCTGTCTGAATGCTGGAAATACTGGGTAAAAGGGAGATCGTGTGTGTGTGTGTGTGTGTGTGTGTGTGTGTGTGTGTGTGTGTGTGAATTTAAACAAAGATTAGCAGAAAATATTATCTAAATATTGTGATTTAGTCACCTGACAGTTGGACTTTTTCTTCCCTGCACTGCTAAAAGTCTTTTATTTATCCTCCTCATTTGGGAAAATGAGCCCAGCTCCTGACAGTAGCACTAAATTAGGTATTGGTAAAAGCTGGTCATTAGAGGTCCAATTAACAAATGTCTCCTTGCTGCTTGCTCAGTGCATGTCATTGATAGAGGTGATTGCAAAGTCCTGGAGGTAGCAGCTTGGCATTCTCTGAAAATATGGCAACTCTGATTTTCTCTTCCTAGGCGAAAAGCATAATTTAGAAACATCTTTTTCTTTTTCTTTGAATTGCTCTACCTAGGAAAATGGATCGTGCATTTAGATGAGGCTACCAAGAGGTCACATTCTGAAGTTTGTGTTTCTCCACGCAAAGGTTAGGGGGAAGAAAAAGCTGTTTAAAGACTGGGACAAGAAAGGCTTCCTTGGGCCTCACCTTCCTGCCACACCACTACTTCTGAGTTGGGAGGGTCCTTTTCCCCCTTGACCTCTACCAGCCTGCGGTTAGGACTGTTGACACTTTGTAGTAGTTAGGTCCCAGTCTGCACATGAATGTCTGCTTAACCAACAGTTGTTGAGGACTTACTATGTGCAAAGCACTGTGGTCATTTCTGTGGGCCTTGTCTTAAAACAAAATTGTACTCTCGTGTACTGAGCAAAACGGACACTAAATGTATGAAAGGGTGAAATGGGAATAAAGAGGGTTTTTTCTTTTGTTTTTGTTTTGTGTTTTTGTTTTGTTTTTTGCTTATTCTGGTATTTTTATTGGATAAATTTGACATGTAATACATAAATTTAAGGTACCTATTGTTACTTTGTTACATGTATATATTATAATATGGCTGCTGCTGTAATGCTGTTTATCATAATATGAACTTCTAGTGTAATGTATTGAAGTCTGTATGTACAGACTTCTGTCTGTAGTCCAAAAGGTCCATGAAGTGTCTAACTGCGAACTAAGGTTAAAAGGAACCAGCTTCAAAGTTCCAGTTGGGAATGAGGTAGTGGTGCTGACCTCAGTTCTCCCTGGGCTACTGGTGAGCACTCTATGTGATCCAGGGAGTAAAAATACGCTTTGCCAACTGGAAGGTGCAGCGTGATCTCTCAGTCTTTGCCACGACCCTGCCACTTCCTCTGTGATGTGGTCCCTTCCCTAACTGCAGCCTTCTCTCCAGGCACAGGTAAACGTGCTGAGCTTTTACTGCCTCAAGTCCTACTATGTCTGCCTCAAACTTTGCATCTTTACAATCTCAGCTTTGTGGAGAAACTTCTGGAACACATTGTGAAAGTAATTCCTCCCTGTTACTCTGGATTCTTGTACTATGTTTTCTTTCCTCCTTAGCACTTAATCAGGGGCTGGACCTGTGCAGGACCCGGGAGTTCATGGGAGTGGAAGACCACCGTTTGTTCCCCTTTTCTGTCTGCCTCAGGGTTTTGCTTTCATTCTGCTTTCTTTCATATTCTTTCCTCACTGTCAAAATAATGATCACATCAGCATCTTCCAGTAAAAGGAGCAGTTTCAGAGCATGTGCTCAACAACTGTCTGCTTTCCCTTTCTTGCCTTAGCTCAAGGCCTTTGCAGGGATGTTGTCTTTTTCACTCTTGTGGCCTTAGTGCCTGGCACATTGCCTGGCACATCATAGATACTAAGTAAATGTTGCCTGAATTGTTTGGCACATACTGGGTGTGTGACTTTGGCATGTTACATGATTTGTTTAAGCATCAGTGAGTATATCGACTTGTAGAATACAAGAGGGGGAATAATGGCTCCTCTATTACTGGGATGTTGTGAGGAGGCAGAAAGAAAAAACAGTGTAGAGAACTTAAGGTATCGGAGTCGAAAGAAGGGAAAGTCCATGAACAAAGGGGATCCATCTAGCCTCTGTCTCTTTATTGGATAAGTTACCTTCCATACACTGTGTCTGAAACAGAGTCAACCTTTAGGGAGTCCAGAGTTTGTGCCTGATGAGGCCAGAGGGAAGAGCCATTCAAGAATTTTCAGCTCTAATTTGTCCTTTTAGTTAAATAAGGAAAGAAGGAAGGGAGGGAGGGAGGGAAGAAGGGAGGATTCTCTATACCTAATTTGGGGCTCAAACCCATGACCCTGAGATCAGGAGTTGCATGTTCTACCAACTCAGCCAGATTGGATCCAGACTGGATCAATTTTAAGGGAGAGAATAGCATAGTTAAGGAACCACCTTCCCTAAGCTAACACTGAAACCTTGCACACGTGCTGGGAATTCTCTTGAGTCAGCTATTATTACTATTAGAACTTTTTGCTTTGGAGTTTCAGCAGTAAGGTTAAAAAAAAATTTTTTTTTAATATTTATCCATTTTTAAAGAAACCACAGCCAGCCCCAGACTCTGATCTATTAGCACAGAGCCCAAGCTTGAACCCACAAATTACAAGATCACGACCCCAGCCGAACTTGGATGCCCAACTAACTGAGTCACTCAGGTGCCTGTCAGCAGTAAACGTTTTAATAGCAAGATAAACAATAATCTCTCATTTCAACAATGATTAAACTAGTATTTAGTGAATATCTACTATGGGCCAGGCACCATACTTGGTGCTTTTATCTGTTTGTTTTAATGAATCCACAAACAGATGAGGCAGTTAGAATACTGCTATTACCCTGTATTACAAATAAGAAGACTAAGACTAGAGAGTTTGTGTCATTTTCCCAGGGTATCACAGCAAATAAGTTAAAGTCAAGGCATGATAAATATTGAATTCTATACTTTTTCCTGTAAAGACCCTCTATGTCAACATAAAGTACATTCCTTTCTGTTGCCTCTTATTACACCATGTGAAAATTGCTAAATAAATTTTAAGCCAATTGACAAAATATGTTTGAGTCCCTCAAGATCTATATAGGAGCTTTTCACATTCTCAGAATTGACCTTGGAGGCATTCTGCTTCTGACTTTAGATCATGTTATTTGTAACCTAAAATCTGGATAAAGGCAACTGAAATGGCTGGATATTAAATTTAGAAACTCTAGTTAGAAGAGAGCCACCAAGGAAGTGAAGACTTGAAGGACAAAGATCTGAAAGAGGAGAGAATTTCACAGTATTTGCTGCTGCTTCTCTCCTTGGAGTGATCACTGATTTTAAACATAATGGCTGAGAGCCTGAAAAACTGAATGCACCATTCAGAATACTAATCAGGCTAAGGGGTAAAAATGGAATTTCAAGGTTTGTAAAGGGAAAATGGTCCCTGGTAAAATTCTACAGTTTTAGTAAGGATGTTATGAGTCAAAGTGGATTGGATATCGATTAGCTTTCATAGGAACTCAAGCCCAACTTTGAATTATCCCACTCTGTAATTAGATGACTATTCTTAGGGACACTGTAGGCAGATAACATCATTCTGATTCTCAGATATTCTCTATATTTTTCATATACGATACTGAATGAAAATTTCAGGCTAAGAATTGCCTGAGATTTTTACCAAAACTATGGTAAACAAGCAAGAGATTAAAAACAGGTATTAAAAACAGATCATGAAAATCAATCCACAAGAGATCCAGATATTTTAGTTAAAAGAATTACAATTAATGCATTCAAGGAATTAAGAGATGACAAGGGAGACTTGGGAAACTTAGGAAACTGGAAAAAAAAATCTAATAGAAAACTTGGTACAAAACACACAATAAGTGAAATGAAGAATTATGTGGACAGCTTAAGTACCATCTTAGACAAAGCTGATGAAAGAATTAGTGAACAGGAGGACAGAAGTGAGGAAATATCCAGAGCTACAAATGAAGAAGGAGAAGGAAGAAAAATGCAGAAGATGGTGTAGGAGATAAACGAAACATAGTGAAAGATCTACATACATCTCTAAAGATCTAATACATGTACATATGTACATGTGTATGTATGTAGTGAGTAGCCTAGAAAAAGAGTAGAGAAGCTGCAGAAGTAGAATTTGAAGATACAATGATCAAGTATTGTTCTAAACTGTAAAAAAAAAAAAAAAAAAAAAAAAAGTCATTGACTCAATTAATTAATGGGAGAGCCATAAACCCTAGGCAGGAAACTACGAAGAAGATAGGAACTAGACCCCTCTTAATAAAACTGAGTTAAACCAAGGCCAAGGAGAAAATGCTAAAAACAGAAAAGAAAAATTATCTTTAAAGAATCAATGATAAAATTGACAACTGAGTTTTTAACATAACAACTCAGAGCCTGGAGCCTGCTTCAGATTCTGTCTCTGTCTCTCTCTCTGCCTCTCCCCAGCTCAGGCACTATAGCCCCCTCTCTCTCTCTCTCTCAAATACAAATAAACTTTAAAAAAATAAAACTTTTTCTTAGGACTTGTATTTTATGTATATCGTTGAAGCAATTATGTGGTGACCCAATATCCTAAAGGTATTATATACTTCCTCACATTTTGAAATTTTGTGCCTTTTACAATTAGGGCTTTAATACATTAGGAACTGGTATAAAATTGGATTATAATTTATTTTATAACATGGATCTTCATCATTTATTGAACAGGCCACCTCTCTTTCTTGGTTAGTAATGCTGTATGTCTTGTTGCCATTTATATATTTATATTTTTATCTCGGTTTCTTGAATTCATGCTATTCTGATCACTTTTCATGTGCCAGTATCACAATGCCATAATTACTAGAGTTACTTTATCTGGAGTGTGAATCCCCCAACTTGTACTTGAATACTCTGGCCTTGTCCTTTGCAAGTGAATTGTTGATTATGAAAAATATACTTTTTATCTTTTGATTTCCAAGTTTTGATAGAGACTGATTCCAAGAAACATTTGTGTACTAGGGGGAAAAATCCACAATGTGAGGTCAATGATAAATGCCAGCATAGCCCTTAAGGTTGGGAGACAGTAGAAGGTCGTGGACACCATGTAAAATCGTAGGGCACATGCCCTACCCAAAGGGGGAAGATTATCTTCAGTTTCCACTGCTTTTTTCCATCTGGGAATATAGACTCTGTGCTAGAGAGAATATGAATATCAAGAGAATCTGGAAAGCTGATTTTGTCTTGAATATGGAATTTTCAATCAACATGAATATTGATTAAATTTTTCATAAAACACCCCTAGTAATTTCCTTTCATCAAACTTGGATAATTTTCAGATCACACTGAACAGGAAAAAGGATAGAAGACTCGGATTTGAGTAGAGATATCTTGGGGCCATGATGAGACATTGAGGTGCCATGTTTATGACTTTATAATTGATCCAGAGTATAGCCCCATGACCACAAAGTGATTATTCCAATGTGAGATCTTTTGGTTTGGGATACCTTCTATAATTATCAGGGAATTTGGCACAGGACATCTTAACAACAGGCCTCCAATGTTCATACCTCTATACCCCCACCCCCATGCTGTCCTCCTGTGTTTTTCAAGCTGGGTTCTGTTTTTATAGGAATTAACTCATTCTTACCCAACTCTCTAGCACACTGAGTCTACAATCTTTATGACATTGCATATTAACAATGTAGCATGACCCAATGTTGTCTTCTTAAGAGTTTTATGTAGGACATGTTAGCTGTCTTTCTGTTATGTACAGTTTAAGACCTATGTAGGGACCTTCATAACTGGTCCATGTTACATGTTTTTTAAAATATATTTCTTGCTTCTTTTGATGTTCACCTGATGATGGATTATCTTGAAGAATAGACTCTGAAATCTAAAGCACCACCTCATCCAGGTCAAAACCATGATCTAAAATCTCATATAACAAGTTAGCCTGGCTTGAGCTGGCTTCAGTGCATCCTGACATGAACTCCTGTGCCAAGAATTGGCAAGTATTGAGCAATGGCTACAAGTACAGTTTTTTTTATTTGCACATTTGTACGTTTTTATGTACACTTTCATTACAGAAAAAAGCCAGCACAATAGATGAAGACTTTTCTCTGATCCCTAGATGATAAAAAGGATGTATGCTATTTACAGGCTTACTGGGTGTAAAAATATGATGCCAAGAATCCCATCAGCATAAGTTGTAAAACTAGAGAAATGTTCTGGGTTCTCTTAATCTTGGTGGTGGTTGTTGTTCATAGAATTAATCTTGACCCAAACAGATCTGGATGAGAGGAAATGTTATGCATTGCACAGACTGATGTTAATGGTATCTTTCTTCACTCAATAATTAATTGATGGTTCTGAGGGTTCAGTGATATCCCAGAAAGATGTAATACATGCTCTCCTATAGCTTACATTACATACCAAGAGGAAGGGTCATATAATGAGCATCCAAATATGTAAAATGATTTTAGATATTATTACTTGGAAGACTGCTTAATGAAAGGATGAGGTAGAGAGTATGTGTGTGTATGTAACACTATGGTCAGAAGGACTATGTTGCCTTAGGGTGACAGGCCTGGTTTGAATATACACTGTAGTGTGTCCTATCTTCACATCCATGAAGCATAAATGCCACAGTACTTCTTAGTGCCCATGTAGTGGCAATCACAGTATGGAACAGGATTTCTAACACAGTAGTCTCTGTAATAGTTGTGGTAATATTAATAGTCATAACAGTACTGGCAGTGGTAATAGTGACAGTAGTTAGGTGGATTCATAGTGCTTTCACATCTCACACCACTACCATGATGCTAAAACCTTGAAAAAGTCACTTCTTTTTGTCATCTGTTCAAAGATGCACTTGGAGCCAATGATCTCCGTGGTGCCATCCACCCTCTTTTCAAAAGGGAAGAATGTCATATCCTCGGGTGCCTTATGTTCCATCTCAATATTATGCTGGGTTTCTCTTCCAGTTGGTTTTCCATTATTCATTTCATCTTTATAAAAATTATAAAATTTTCTTAGAACAGTAAGTGTGAGATTCATTTCAGAGAACTGCTTTCTTTGACAGAGAGGAGTCCCAATTCTGAGACAGTCTTTGGGGCTATCCCCAGGGGAGAAAAAACAGTATTGAAAATATATAGACATAACATAGGATTTTGGAGGTTAGGAGAAATTTAGGTTCTAGAATCTGAGAGCCATGGGTTTCATTCCTGGTTCTACCATTTGCCAAATGTGTAGCACTGGACAAATGGCCTGACCTTTTTGAAATTTCATGTGCTCACCTGTAAAATGGGGGGGATCTACCTCATTGGACTTGGATGTTTATATGAAATAATGCATGTGAAATGTTTGTTATGTGGTACCCACTAAAAGTTGTGATGATCATTATTTCAGTATATCTTCAGGACTGGTTATCTTTTAAAGATGAGTTTTTGATCTGAACCGTATGTGAAATAATTGTACTTGGAAGGGTCTTTGGGTCTAGCCTCCTGTTGCAGGCTTAGTGGCCTTTATTCATAGGATATAAATGATGGAAGTTTATTCTTTGATTCTCTTCGTGCCTTCAGCATATCAGTTCCTCCTTCCATTAATGGCATAGTGTTGATGAGAAGATAGAATTTGAAAATAGTGGAAATAGCCTTGAAAGGGAAATGAATGACCACCTCACCTCAAAAGGAATCACTTGCATTAAAAAATGTAATAATTCAGTAATACTTCACCAAAGGCCACAGTTTGATCACTAGCTTAATCTTTTAAGAATATATGCCTTATGATATGGAATCTTTACCCCCAAAAGAACTCCCAGGCAAGTTTTGGTTGTTTTAACTTGTGAAACTCTGGAAGAATATTACTATTCCATTTAGATATATATCTCTCTCTTCTAGCATATAGAAATAGTCATTTAATGGGTGTCTGCAACATTACTCTGTGGCTGAGGACAGGCTAGGCTACAGTCCTAAGGAGAACACCTAAGGGCAATTTGAAAGACAATGTAATTACACAACTTGGAAATAGGTCAGGACTTGGGACAAACACCCAGATGCTTCGGAAAGTAGCTTTGGGATTTGAAGGCCCCTGGAGTGAGAAGTTATTTGGGTTGGTGTGCCTGGGAGCTTTCTTCATTTAGTTCTGAGCACTTAGGCAGAAAGAGGCCAAGTCTGAACATGCTCTTCAGGTAGAAGCGTGGGTGATGTTGGTTGTCAGTGTAAGATAAGGATAGAGATACATAGTGAAAGCACTATATGAAAATGGCCATGAGTGGGGCTAAAAAGTTAAGTAGACCGGTGCTCCATTACTGCTCCTCAACTTTGTGGCTGGGCAACCTATGTGAAACTATTTCACAATTCCAAGTGTCGCATTTTTCATTTCTATATTGGGTGTAATGATAATAGATAGGGTTGTATGGATAGTGAATATAATGTGTTGAGCATGTGCCAGCTACTTGGAAAATAACTTGAAGGATGTGATAAAATACCAACCCCTAAGCGTTGACTGCTCTCATGTTGCTTTCGGTGGCCTTCCTTAGATTTCCCTCTCAGAGTCCACACTTATGGCTCAGTTGTCACTGGTAAGGAGGTATTTATTTTATCCCAGGCAGGTGGATGTGGACATACTTTGACCAGGTAGAGACTAGTGTTGCACTGTTAATGGGTATCACTGATGGATACTTGTCCTGGAGGAGCAAATCTCTTCTTCACAGATCATGATTAGCATGTGGTCTGTGAATCATAGTAGACATGTCTCTGACTCCAGGACAAGTTTTGTGGAACTATAGCCCTGGTCCATCTTAAGCACAGTAAGACTATTTGGAAAAACTAAAATCAGGCTTTACTCAGAGGCTTATGCTACTGAAATGATGCAAACTTCTGGAATGATACTGCACACTAAGAATGTCCCAGAACAGTGTTAGCTGAAAAAAGTCAGCTACCAGGGTCAGATAGGCTTGAATTCAATCTTGGATCTGCCAATTACTCACTACGTGGTCTGTCAGCTTGCATAAATTGTCAGTTGCCTCATCTGTGAGATGGGGATACTAGTAACCACCATGCAATTTTGTAGATCATAAGGAATGAATACAAAATATTCATTCAGAGCTTGGCGCATGTAGACCGGTAATATCTATTATTTATATTTATAATTACATTATTGTTTTTAAAATTGGGGCTATTTCCATGTGTAGCAACATGGATGGACCTTGAGGGTGTTATGCTGAGCGAAATAAGTCAGGCAGAGAAGGACAAATATCATATGTGTGCACGTATAGGAGGACTAGGAGGAACTTAACAGAGGACCAACCGGGAGAAGAAGGGGGGAAATGGTGGGGGAAAGGGAGAGAGGCAAACCATGAGAGACTCTTGAATGCTGACAAAAACTGAGGACTGATGGATGTGGGGGGGAGGGGGGATGGGCATGGAGGAGGGCACTTGTGGGGATGAGCACTGGGTGTTATGTGGAAACTAATTTGACAATAAACTATTTGTAAAAAAAAAATAAAATTAGGGCTATTTCCTTTCATCTTCAACTATATTAAAGAACATCATCTTGTATAAAGTGGACGATTACACAATAAAATAATTATTTATTGAGAATTATGTTAGGCTCTGCGATGAGAACTCTAACACTGTTGCTGTCCTTAAGGAATTTGTATTTCAGTTGAAAGAATAGATGCATAAATAAGGCAAAAATTCCCAAGTGCTAAGCCAAAGGCACAAGCATCATGTTATAAGGACAAGGAGGCAACAAATTAATTCTGCTTTGGGGGAACAAATAAGTGTTCATGGAAGAAATGTCTTGATGGTAGGATTGTAGTGTGTGGCATTTTTATTGAAGGGGCAGTGAGAACAAAGACTCAGAGTTAGCACTTCAGTCTGGATGCTACAGACTGTGGAGGGATGTTGTAGGATAGGTTTGGAAACTGGATTTGCAGTTTTATTCTAGACAGCTTTGACTACGCAAATAAAATTTGTGCAGAAATATCTTTTAAAAAATGACTTCATTCACTTGTCCCTTCCTTCCTTCGACACCGTTTGTTTAATGCCTACTCTGCCAGATACTATTAGGGAGAAAAAGCAGTGAACTGGAGAAAGCCAATGAGTTTCCAGTCCAGTGTGAGAAAGAACCATGAATCAGCAATTTCATTAGAGTGTGCTGAGTGGCCTCATCGCCAAGGAGGAAAGGAAGCTTCTTAAAAGGTGACCTCCTCCACATTTAGGGGAAAAGAGAGCAGTTTTCTGGGGAAATGACTCTCAGCTAAGATTTGAGGGAAGGAATCTGAGTTAATAAGGTAAAAGGGGTAGAGGAAGACTATTTTGAGTGGAAGAAACAGTATGTTTTACAACACAGAGGTGAGGCAGATTATAGTGGGTCTTAAGAATTGCAAGTTAATTCAAAATTAGTGGAGCATTGAGTCCAAATAAGAGTTGGGAGGGATGGTTGACATGTGGTCTTTAACAGCCTTGTAAGCCATGCAAGAGAGTCTGTTTTCTCTCTAGGGCCCAGAAAACTTTTAAGCAATGTTTGCTTTGCATACAGAGGGGAAGAGTGTGTGCACAGCGTGATTACATTTGTCTTTTAGAAAGATAGCTCTCAGCAGAATGGAAAAACAGAGATTGGGAGACAAGACTGGAGACAAAAAGACCAACTCAGAGGCCCTTGGAGTCATGCAGAATAGTTGTGTCTGTGTTTACTTTCCCCAAAAGTTTATCCATAATGTGAGAGAAAGAAAAGTGACCCATTTTCTTGGATCTTATTCTTTTTTTATACATAATTTTTTAAATGTTTTATTTATTTTTGAGAGAGAGACAGTGTGAGCAGGGGAGGGTCAGAGAGAGAGGGAGACACAGAATCCCAAGACAGGTTCCAGGCTCTGAGCTAGCCATCAGCGCGGGGCTCGAACCCACAAACTGTGAGATCATGACCGGAGCCAAAGTCAGATGCTTTACCAACTGAGCCACCCAGGCTCCTCTCTTGGATTTTATTCTTACCTTGATAGGTATAATGTACTTGGTTGCATGAAGTGGGCCACAAATGGTTTATAACATGTTAGACAACATTTCTAGCAATTGTTGAGAGGAATGCAGGCATCTCTGCTTTCCTGGGGGAGGAAGAGTGGGATCCTATCTTCTGCTTCAGGGATGCTGGGAAGCTGGTCTTTGCACACTTGGGGCAGTGTTTGCTGCATATCAGAAGGCATCTCAAGAAATAGCCCCCCATCCCTCATTTGCCTGTAGAAGTGACAGACAGAGGAAACAGTGCCCGTTTACTGTAATGAGACCCAGAGCCAGCAGTATCTGCTCCAGGGAGATACAAGTAGGGCAGTTTATTTGACAGCGATTGAGTGCACTTATGAACTTTTTCTTTGTCCCCTAGGAAATCAGAAAAGCAAACAGCACAGTATGGGAGTGTGTTGATGCAAAGCTTCCCAACTCACAGCCTGTCTGATATCCTTGTCAAATGGAGCACTCCTATAGACTCATTAGAGATGGTTGGAGCTGCTTTTCTTGATCCTGTTGACATGCAGTTTATCTTCTCTGTTGCTGACTATTTGCTTCTGCTATGGTTGAAGAGAGAAAGAGGGTAAAATGTGAATTAGTGTTTGCTGTTCATGCTGAGACTGACTCAAGATCTTAGACCTGGGAATTGGGGAGGGCATAAAGTACATAGGATCCTAAAATCAGTCACTAGCTAGTGAGTGACTTGATTTAGAACCTGTTTCCATACTGTGTTAGATTTTTTAAAATGTTTATTTTTGAGAGAGAGACAGAGTGCAAGTGGGGAAGGGGCAGAGAGAAAGGGAGACACAGAATCCAAAGCAGGCTCCAGGCAATGAACTGTGAGCACAGAGCCCAGCAGGGGGCTTGAACTCAAAAGCTGTGAGATCAGGACCTGAGCCAAAGTTGGAAGCCCAACCCACTGAGCCACCCAGGTGCCCGTGTATAGGTTTTTTAGTGCTATGTAACAGGTTACCCCACACTTAGTGGATGAAAACAGTACATATTTGTTACTTCAAAGTGTCTGTGAGTCAGGAGTCCAGACATGGGCTAACTGGCCATCTGCTCAGTGTCTTACACGGCTGAAATCTAGGTCTTGATCAGCAGTGTCCTCACCTGGGGGATCCACTAGAAAAAAAATCTGCTTCCAAATTCCATCAGGTTCCTGACAGAATTTGTTTTCTTGTGACAGTGAGTTCCCTGCTTTTTTGAAGGATGCCAAATGAGAGCTGATCTTTGCTCCTAGAGGCCACCAGTCGTTCCTTGGCTCAGGGCCTTCCTCTTCTCAGCATGGCGGTTTGACCTTGAATGGCCAGACACAGAATTTCTCTCTAACTTTGAATTTCTCAGACTGCTTTACAAATCTCACCTGATTAGGTCAAGCCCACCCAGAATAAATTCCTTTTTGACTACTTAATTCCATCTGGAAAAAAATGCCACATAATGTAACACAACAGTGGCATTATATCCTATCATATTTATGAGCTCTCTCACACTCAAGGGGAGGGGATTATAGAGGATGTGCTCACCAGGTAGTAGGAATGCTGGGTTAGGAAGAATCTTAGAATTTTTGCTGGTCACTACTACCTATGAACTTTTGTCTATAGGCAGGTTCCCAAACATATGGAGAATATTTCCTCATTTTCAAAGTGGGCATATCCTGTAGAACCATTTATAAAATGAATGTATTCAGTCTTGTTTATCCCTGAGAAAGTAGAAAGGGATGAGATATTTGGGGTTTGTGGATTATCAAGTGCTGTGTAAACATGAGAGATTATGTCCATGGGGACCAAGTAGCTTTCCGGGTGTTATTTTTTTTTTTTTACTACTAGTCAGCATTTTAAAATAATTAGTTGTAGGAAAGTGAGGAGTTAAGATGGCAGAGAAGTAGAGGGATGTGACTTTTTACTACTAGTTAGCATTTGAAAATAATTAGTTGTAGGAGAGTGAGGAGTTAAGATGGCAGAGAATTAGAGCGATGGGGATTTTCCTCACCCCTGAAACACAGTTGTATTGAGGTCAGATCACTTGGAACCCTCAGGAAATAAATCTGCAGAGTGGCAGAAGGACCTCCACAGTTGCGGAGAGATAGCACTGCAGGATCGAGGTCTGTGTATGTGAACTGGGAGGGAGTTAACAGCACAGGCATGGAGGGGAAGGAACCCTTTCTGTGCAGAGACAAAAGAGAGAGAAGAGTGGGGTGTGAAAATGTGGCATTGAGTTAGTATAAGAGGAAAACCTCTCTGGACCATAGACTGGGGAACAAGAAGTACAGAGAGTACCAAATAGCCTTGGGAGCTAAAACTTCGAGGTTTCAGCAAAGGTCTTTGAACATAGGCTGTACTCTGGAGCAGGGGAATAGATCCACATGGTGCCCGGTCCTTCAAAACATCTCGTTCTGAATCCCAGCTGAGTGCCAAGGGGAAGGCTCAGGAGAAGTGGGGCGCAGGGCAAGCTGACCACCCTTGCTATTCTGTTAGGACTGTCTGAATAGTGTGAGTTGAGATTCCCAGTCCAGGGAGGAAAGATTGGAGTAGCTCCATCACCCCTGCCCCCCCATACCAACAGGGTGGGACTTCGGATAGCAGTATGGTGACCCCCAGTGGAGGCGAGGGCCAGTTACACCAAACCCCATCCCTCTGTGCCTGGAGGAAGACTGACTAACACAATCCAGCCAGACTCTCCTCCAGACCAGTACAGCCAGCAGCCCTGGCAACAATAGACATCTTATTTTTTCTTTTCTCCCTCTTCTTGTTTTCTTTTGGAATCAGGCTCATAGTTTCTGATATTTTGTCAATTCTTAATATAAAATAATTATATACATAATAATTACATATACACACACATACACATTATATATACATATAATTTTTATATATGTATATGTATGTAGTTTATATTTCATATATACATACACATATATACATATATGTACACACATGTATATTTTCATCAGGAATTTTTAGTCTTTTCTTTCTCCATCTTCTTTATTTTCCTTTCTCTGGAATTAGGCTTACAGCTTTTTGAGTCTCTGGTTTTCTTTCCTCCCCTTTTTCTCTTTTTATGGGATCAGGTCCCCCCCACCCCCTTTTTTTTCAGGGTCATTCCAACAAACAAATCAAAGCACACTTAGTTAAACGTTGAAACACTCCACCACAGTAAACACCAAACACTTCCCAGAGTGTCTGGCCCTGGACAGTGTATGACCCCTTTTTAATATAATAGTACACTCAGGTCTAAGACATATAACAAGCTATTAAAACACACAAAAGACAGGGGCACCTGGATGGCTCTGTTGATTAAGCATCTGACATTGGCTCAGGCCATGACCTCATGGTTCATGAGTTTGAGCCCTGTGTTGGGCTCTGTGCCGGAGCTTGCTCCAGATTGTGTCTCCCTCTCTCTCTGCCCCTCTCCCTTCTCTCTCTCAAAAAATGAACAAATATTAAAACATACGCAAGGCAGAAACTTAGTCAAAATTCCAAAGCAGAAGAATTCTCCCCAAAATAAAGGTCCAGAAGAAATCATAGAGAATTGCTCAAAATAGATAAACAATATATCTGAGCAAGAATTTAGGATAATATGGTGGAGGGAGGGGCAAGATGGCAGAGAAGTAGGGAGCTCCGTACCTGCACTCATGCCCATGCATCACCCGGAAAAGATCTGAAGCCATAGGAAGCCATACCAAACCCAAGAGATTGGGAGAAAAAGGACGTAGATTCCACTGAGAAAGCCTTCTAACGTGAGTGTGAACTGGGGAAGATAAAATCGGGCCTGGATTGGAGACTGAAGGGATGGGCCACCCCCCTCTGTGGGGAGTGAGAGGGGAAAAAGAGAGGGTC
The DNA here is from genome assembly GCF_003009895.1 of Hyaena hyaena. Classification (NCBI taxonomy): domain Eukaryota; kingdom Metazoa; phylum Chordata; class Mammalia; order Carnivora; family Hyaenidae; genus Hyaena; species Hyaena hyaena. The sequence continues at coordinate 305,364 of NW_024081217.1, read as the reverse complement.
CTAAACAGAAAAACCTTCGCTTGGGGTGTAGAAAAACTTTGGGCACAAAATACCTGCGCTTCAGGCCCCCCCATGGTCCAAGTCGCCCCAGAGGGGCTGTGCTTGCGGTTTGCTTCTTTGTGCTGGCTACTGGCTGGCTGGGAGAGGTTGCACGCCTCAATCAATGTGATACATCACATCAACAAAATAAAAGATAAAAAGCATATGATACTGTCGATAAATGCAGAAAAAGCATTTGACAAAATACAGCATCCCTTCTTAATAAAGACTCTAGAGAAAGTTGGGATAGAAGGAACTTACTTAAACATCATAAAAGCCATCTATGACAAGCCGTCAGCTAACATCATCCTCAATGGGGAAAAACTGAGAGCTTTTCCCCTGAGATCAGGAACACGACAGGGATGTCCACTCTCACCACTGCTGTTTAACATAGTGCTGGAAATCCTAGCATCAGCCATCAGACAACAAAAGGAAATCAAAGGCATCAGAATTGGCAAAGAGGAAGTCAAACTTTCACTTTTTACAGACAACATGATACTCTACATAGAAAACCTGACAGACTCCACCAGAAGCCTACTGGAACTGATCCAAGAATTCACAGTTGCAGGGTATAAAATCAACGTACAGAAATCGGTTGCATTTTTATACACCAACAATGAAGCAACAGAAAGAGAAATCAAGAAACGGATCCCATTCACAGTTGCACAAAAAACCATAAACTACCTCGGAATAAACCTAACCAAGGATACAAGAGATCTGTATGATGAAAACTATAGAAAACTTATGAAGGAAATTGAAGAAGACACAAAGAAATGGAAAAACATTCCATGCTCATGGATAGGAAGAATAAATATAGTTAAGATGTCATTACTACCTAAAGCACTCTACACATTCAATGCAATTCCAATCAAAATTGCACCAGCATACTTCTCAAAACTAGAACAAACTATCCAAAAATTTGTATGGAACCACAAAAGACCCCGAATAGCCAAAGTAATACTGAAAAATAAAACCAAAACGGGAGGTATCACCATCCCAGACTTCAGCCTCTACTACAAAGCTGTCATCCTCAAGACAGTATGGTATTGGCACAAAAACAGACACATAGACCAATGGAACAGAATTGAGAACTCAGAAGTGGACCCAAAAGTATACAGCCAACTGATCTTTGACAAAGCAGGAAAGAATATCCAATGGAAAAAAGACAGCCTTTTTAACAGATGGTGTTGGGAGAACTGGACAGCAACATGCAGAAGAATGAAACTAGATCATTTTCTCACACCATGCACAAAAATCAACTCAAAATGGATAAAGGACCTGAACGTGAGACAGGAAACTATCAACACCCTAGAGGAGAAAGCAGGAAACAACCTCCTTGACCTCCACCGCAGCAACTTCTTACTTGACACATCCCCAAAAGCAAGGGAATCGAGAGCAAAAATAAACTGTTGGGACCTCATCAAGATTAAAAGCTTCTGCACAGCCAAGGAAACAACCCAGAAAATTAATAGGCAACCAACGGAATGGGAAAAGATAGTTGCAAATGACATATCAGATAAAGGGTTAATATCCAGAATCTATAAGGAACTCACCAAACTCCACGCCCGAAAAACAAACAACCCAGTGAAGAAATGGGCAGAAGACATGAACAGACACTTCTCCAAAGAGGACATCCAGATGGCCAACAGACACATGAAACGATGCTCAGCATCCCTCCTCATCAGGGAAATACAAATCAAAACCACACTGAGATACCACCTCACGCCAGTCAGAGTGGCTAAAATGAGCAAATCAGAGAACTCTAGATGCTGGCAAGGATGTGGAGAAATGGGCACCCTCCTACACTGTTGGTGGGAATGTAAACTGGTGCTGCCCCTCTGGAAAACAGTGTGGAGGGGCGCCTGGGTGGCTTAGTCAGTTAAGCGTCCAACTTTCGCTTAGGTCATGATCTTGCGGTTCGTGGGTTTGAGCCCTGCGTCGGGCTCTGTGCTGACTGCCAGCTCAAAGCCTGGAGCCTGTTTCAGAGTCTGTCACTCCCTCTCTCTGACCCTCCCCTGTTCACACTGTCTCTTTCTCTCCTAGAAATTTAAAAAAAAAAAAAAAATGAAAAAAATTTAAATAACAGTGTGGAGGTTCCTCAGGAAATTAACAATAGAACTCCCCTATGATCCAGCAATAGCACTGCTAGGAATTTACCCAAGGGATACAGAAATGCTGATGCATAGCAGCACGTGTACCCCAATGTTCATAGCAGCACTGTCCACAATAGCTAAAACATGGAAAGAGCCTAAGTGTTCATCAACGGACAAATGGATCAAGAAGATGTGGTTTATCTATACGATGGAATACTACACGGCAATGAGAAAGAATGAAATCTGGCCATGTGTAGCAACATGGTTGGACTTTGAGGGTGTTATGCTGAGCGAAATAAGTCAGGCAGAGAAGGACAAATATCATATGTTTGCACATATAGGAGGATTAGGAGGAACTTAACGGAGGACCATGGGGGAGAAGAAGGGTGGAAATGGTGGGGGGAAGGGGGTGAGGCAAACCATGAGAGACTCTTGAGTGCTGACAAAAACTGAGGACTGATGGATGTGGGGGGGGGAGGTGGGGATGGGCACGGAGAGGGGCACTTGTAGGGATGAGCACTGGGTGTTATATTGAAACCAACTTGACAATAAACTATTTGTAAAAATAAATAAAATTTTAAAAATGAATTTAGGATAATATACTGGCACAATAACAAACACTCAGATCCATGGAACAGAATAGGGAACCCAGAAATGGACCCACAAACATATGGCCAACAAATCTTGACAAAGCAGGAAAGATTTCCAAATGGAATAAAGGCAGTCTCTCCAGCAAATGGTGTTGGGAAAACAAGACAGTGACATGCAGAAAATGAACCTGGACCACTTTGTTACACCATACACAAAACTAAATTCAAAATGGATGAAAGACCTAAACTAAGAGGAACCCGTCAAAATCCTAGAGGAGAAAGCAGGCAAAAACCTCCTTGACCTTGGCTGTATCAACTTCTTACTCAACATGTCTCTGGAAGCAAAGGAAACAAAAGCAAAAATGAAGTATTGCGAGCTCATCAACATAAAAGTCTTCTGCACAGCGAAGGAAACATTCAAGAAAACTCAAAGGCAAGCAATGGAATGGCAGAAGATATTTGCAAATGACATATCAGATAAAGGATTAGTATCCAAAATCTATAAAGAATTTATCAAACTCAACACCCAAAAAACATTCCAATGAAGAAATGGGCAAAAGACATGAATAGAAACTTCTCCAAAGAAGACATCCAGATGACCAACAAACACCTGAAAAGCTCAACATCTCTCATCATCAGGGAAATATAAATCAAACCCACAATGAGATACTACCTCACACCATCAGAATAGCTAACATTTAAAACTTTGACAACAACAGATGTTGGCAAGGGTGCAGAGAAAGAGGATCTCTTTTAAACTCCTGGTGGGAATGCAAACTGGTGCAGCTACTCTAGAAAACACTATGGAGATTCCTCAAAAACTTAAAACTAGAACTACCCTATGGCCCAGAAATTGCACTATAGTATTTATCCAAAGGATACAGGTGTGCCGATTCAAAGGGACACATGCACCCCAATGTTTACAGCAGCACTATCACCAATAGCCAAAGCATAGAAATAGCCCAAATGTCCATCAACTGATGAATGAATGTAGAAGACAGAGTGTGTGTGTATAGTGGAGTATTACTCTGCAATCAAAAAGAAGGAAATCTTAACATTTGCAACTACATAGCTGGAACTAAAGGATATTATGCTAAGTGAAATGAGAGAAAGGCAAATATCATATGACTTCACTCATATGAGGAATTTAAGGCACAAAACAGATGAACATAAGGGAAGGGAAGAAAAATATGAAAACAATGAGGGGGACAAATGATAAGAGACTCTTAAATACAAACAGGATTGCTGGAGGGGTTGTGGGAGTGGGGATAGGTTAAATGGGTAAAGGGCATTAAGGAATCTACTCCTGAAATCATGACTGCACTATATGCTAACTTCAATGTAAATTAAAAAAAAATTCAGAATAATAGTCATAAGACTAATAGATACGTTTGAAAAAAAGCATAGAAGACCCCAGAGGAACCCTTGCTGCAGAGATCAAAGACCTAAGAACTAGTCAGGATGAATAAAAAAATGCTACAAATGCAATGCAAAATAACCTGGATACAGTGACAGTGAAGACTGAGGAAGCAGAGGAGAGAAGAGGTGAAATAGAAGATAAACTTATGGAAAATAATGAACCTGAAAAAAACGAGGGAAAGGAAATTACTAGATAACAAAGGGAGAATTAGGGAACTAAGTGATTCCATGAAATCAAACAAAATATGTATCATAGGAGTTCAGAAGAAAACTGAGAAAAGGGGGCAGAAAGTTTATTTGAACAAATTATACCTGAGAACTTCTCTAATCTGTGGAATGAAGTGGGCATCCAAGTCCAAGAGGCACAAAGAACTCACTTCTAAATCAACAAAAAACAGGTCAATACCATGATATATCATAGTGAAACTGGCAAAATACAAAGATAAAGAGAATTCTGAAAGCAGCTAGGGACCAAAGGTCCTTAACCTACAAGGGTAGGTACATAATGGTAGTAGGAGACCTGTCCACTGAATCCAGTCAGGCAAGAAGGGAGTGGCAGGAAATATTCAATGTGCTGAATAGGAAAAATATGCAGCCAAGTATCCTTTATCCAGCAAGGCTGTCATTCAGAATAGAAGGAGAGATAAAGTTTCCCAGACAAACAAAAACTAAAGGAGTTCATGACCACTAAAACCAACCTTGCAAGAGATCCTAAGGGGGACTCTCTGAGTGGAAAACAGCAAAGACTACAAAAGATCAGAGGACATCGCCACAAGCATGAAATCTACAGATAACACCTTGGCACTAAATTCATATCTTTCAATAATCACTCCATGTAAATGGACTAAATGCCACAATCAAAAGACACAAGGTACCAGAATAGGTTAAAAAAAAAAAAAAAAAAAAAAACCGAAAAAAATCCCATAACAAGATTCATCTATATGCTGCCTATAAGGGACTCATTTTAGACCCAAGGACACCTGCAGATTGCAAGTGAGGGGATGGAGAACATCTATCATGCTAATAGTCACCAAAATAAAGCTCGAGTAGCCACACTGCTATAAGACAAACTCGATTTTATTTTTATTTTTTTAATGTTTATTTTTCAGGGAGAGAGAGAAAAGGGGAGGGAGCATGAGTGGGAGAGGGGCAGAGAAAGCCAGAGACACAAAATCTGACACAGGCTTCAGGCTCTGAGTTGTCAGCACAGAGCCGGATCCAGGTCTCGAATTCATGGACCTCAAGAAGTCAGATGCTTAACCGACTGAGCCACCTCGATGCCCCCAGACAAACTAGATTTTAAAACAAAGACTGTATGGGTGCCTGGGTAGCTCAGTTGGTGGAGCGTCCAACTTTGGCTTAGTTCATGATGTCATGGTTTGTGTGTTTGAGCCCCACATCAGGCTCGCTGCTGTCAGCCTGTCAGCACAGAGCCTACTTTGGATTCTCTGTCTCTGCCCCTCCCCTGTTCATTCTCTCTCTCTCAAAATGTAAATAAAACTTAAAAAAATAAAACAAAGACAAACAAGAGATGAAGAGGGGCATTATATCATAATTTAGAGGTCTATCCATCAATAAGAGCTAACAACTGTAAATAAATATTCCACTTACAGCTTTGGACAGATCATCTAAGCAGAAAATCAGCAAGGAAATGGCCTGAATGACACAATGGACCAGATGAAATTAGATACATTCAGAACTTTCATCCTAAAGCAGAATACACATTCTTCTTGACTGCACATGAATATTTTCCAGAATAGATCACATATTGGGTCACAAGTCAGCCCTCAACAGGTACAAAAAGATTGAGATCATACCATGCATACTTTCAGATTACAATTCTGTGAAATTTGAAATCAACTACAAGAAAAAGTTTGGAAAGCCGTCAAATCCATGGAGGTTAAAGAACATCCTATGAAAGAATGAACAGGTTACCCAGGAAATTAAAGAATAAATTAAAAAATACATGGAAGCACATTAAAATGAAAACCTGACAGTTCAAACCCTTTGGGATGCAGCAAAGGCAGTCCTAAGAGGAAAGTGCATTGCAATTCAGGCCTAGCTCAAGAAGCAAGAAAGTTCTCAAATACACAATCTAACTTATATCTAAAGGATCTAGAAAAGGAGTAGCAAATAAAGCCCAAAGCCAGCAGAATAAGGGAAATAACAAAGATTAGAGTAGAAATAAACATACAGAATAAAAGAAAAAACAGTAGAACAGATCAATGAAACTAAGAGCTGTTTTTTGGAAAGAATAAACAAAATTGATAAACCTGTAGCCAGACTTGTCAAAAAGAAAAGACAGAGGACCCAAATGGAAAAAATGATGAATGAAAGGGGAGAAATCACAACCAAAACCACAGAAATACAATTATAATAAAATACTATGAAAAGTTATATGCCAATCTACTGGACAATCTGGAAGAAATGAACAAATTCCTAGTTACTCACACACTAGCAAAACTCAAGAGGAAATAGAAATTTTGAATAGGTACAGCAAACAAATTGAATTGGTTATCAAAAATCTCCCAACAATTAAGAGTCCTGGGCCAGAAGGCCTCCCAGGGGAATTCTACCAGACATTTCAAGAAAAGTTAATACCTATTCTTCTCAAACTGTTCCAAAAAAGAGAAATGGAAGAAAACCATCCAAACTCATTCTGTGAACCCAGCATTACCTTGATTCCAAAACTGGACAAAGACCCCACTAAAAAGAATTACAGGCCACTATCTTTAATATAAACCGGGATGCAAACATTCTCAAGAAGATACTAGCAAATTGAATTCAACTGTACATTAAAAGAATTATTCACGATGATCAAGTGGGGTTTATCCCTGGGCTGCATGGCTGGTTCAATATTCATAAATCCATCAGTGTTATACACCACATTTAAAAAAGAGGGTAAGAACCACATGATCCTCTCAATAGATGTAGAAAAAGCATTTGACAAAATACAGCATCCTTTCTTGATGAAAACCCTCAAGAAACTGGGATAGATGTAACATACCTTAACATCATGAAAGGTCTACAGCTAATATAATCCTCAATGGGGAAAAACTGAGAACTTTCCCCCTAAGATAACAAACATGACAGGGATGTCCACTCTGACCACTGTTGTTCAACATAGAGTTGGAAATCCTAGCCTCAGCAATCAGACAACAAAAATAAATAAAAGCATCGAAATTGGCAAGGAAGAAGGCAAACTTTAACTCTTCACAGATGACATGATACTCTACATGAAAAACCCAAAAGACTCCTAACAACTGCTAGAGCTGAGACATGTAGTCAGCAAAGTCACAGGATATGAAATCAATGTACAGAAATCAGTTGCATTTCTACGTACCAATAATAAAGCAGCAGAAAGAGAAATCAAGAAAATGATCCCTTTTACAACTGCACCAACACACATAAGATAACTAGGAATAAACCCAACCAAAGAGGTAAACCACCTGTATGCTGAAAGCTATGGAAAGCCTATGAAGCAAACTGAATAAGACACAAAGAAATGGAAAAACACTCCATGTTCATGGATTGAAAGAACAAATATTGTTAAAATGACAATACTATCCAAAGCAATCTGCACATTCAATTCAATCCCTATCAAAATAACACCAACATTCTTCACAGAACTAGAACAGTCCTAAAATTTGTATGGAATCACAAAACACCCTGAATAACCAAAGTAATGTTGAACAAGAAAATCAAAGCTGGAGGCATCGCACTTCCAGACTTCAAGATTACTACAAAGCTGTAATCATCAAGACAGTATGGTATTGACACAAAAACAGACATACAGATCAATGAAATAGAAAAGAGAGCCCAGCAATGGACTCACAAATATATGGCTAACTAATCTTCAACAAAGAAGGACATAATATTCAATGGAAAAAAGTCAGTCTCCTTAGTAAATGGTGTTGGGAGAAATGGACAGTGACAAGCAGAAGAATAAATCTGGGACACTTTCTTACACCATACAAAAAAAATAAACTCAAAATGGATGAAGATCTAAATATAAGACAGGAAACCATCAAAATCCTAGATGAGAAAATATGCAGCAACCAATTTGACCTAGGCTGCAGGGACTTCTTGACATGGCTCTGGAGGCAAGGGAAATAAAAGAAAACATGAACTATTGGACCTCATCAAGGTAGTTTCTGCACAGTGAAGGAAACAATCAATAAAACTAAAAGGCAACCAATAGGAGAATATATTTGCAAATAACATATTAGATAAAAGGTTAGTATTCAAAATCTATAAAGAACTTACCAAACTCAATACCTCAGAAACAAGTAATCCAGTGAAGAAATGGGAAAAAGAAATGAATAGACACTTTTCCAAAGAAGACACCCAGATGGCTAACAGACACATTAAAAGATGCTCAACATTGCTCATCATCGGAGAAATACAAATCAAAACCACAGTGAGATACCACCTTACACCTGTCAAAATGGCTAAAATGATCAACTCAGACAAAACGGATGTTGGCAAGGATGTGAGAAAGGGGTGCATTTTGCACTGTTGGTGGGAATGTAAACTGGTGCAGCCACTCTGGGAAACAGTATGGAGGTTCTTAAAAAATTAAAACTAGAACTACCCTATGGCCCAGCAATTGCACTACTAGTATTTATACAAAGGATACAAAATGCTGGTTCGAAGGGGAACATGCACCCCAATGTTTAGAGGGGTGCTTTCAACAATAGCCCAATTATGGAAAGAGCCCAATTATGGAAAGAGCCCAAATGTCCATCAACAGATGAATGAATAAAAAAGATGTGTATATATATATACAATGGAATATTACTGAGTGATCAAAGAATGAAATCCTTCCATTTGCAACAATGTGGATGGAACTAGAGGGTATTATGCTAAGTATAATAAGTCAACCAGAGAAAGACAAATATCATATGATTTCACTCATATGGAATTTGAGAAACTCAACAGAAGAACACAGAAGAGAAGGAAAAATAAAATAGAAACAGAGAGGGAGGCAAATCATAAGAGACTCTTAAATACAGTTAACAAATCAAGGGTTGCTGGAGTAGGGGTGAGTGGGGGGATGGGCTACGTGGGTGATGGGTATTAAGAAAGGCACTTGGGATGAGCACTGAGTGTCATATTTAAGAGACGACTCACTGAGTTCTACTCCTGAAACCAGTACCACACTGAATGTTAACTAACTTGATTTTAAATAAATTTAAATAAAGTATAAACCTGGGAACATTAAAATTAACAAATTCTCTTCATCAAAAGACAATCAAAAGAATGTGAAAAATCAAACTAGAAACTGAGAAAAAGTGTTTGCAACAAAAATGACGAGTGATTATATTTAAAGAGCTCCTCCAAATTAATGATACAAAATAAATAACACCGTGGAAAGATGGGCAAAACTTATTAACTGGCAATTCATAAAAGAAGAAAGAAAATGTTGTATGAACAAACAATAATCAAGCTCGTTAGTAATCAAGAAATGCACAAAAAAGTGGCATTTTATTCCCAATAGATGAGCAAAGGTCGATAATATTGACAAAATCGAGTGTTGACAAGTGTTTAATTATCTCTCTAACACTGCTGACAATGGTCAGCAATACAACTGTTTTTGAAATATAATTTGGGAATACTTTTAAAGATGAACTATTTAATAAATTCTAGGACTTAGCAATTATGCCACCAGTCATATTCATTCAGAAACTTGCCCATGTGCATCAGAAGGTATATACAAAGATGATCACAGAGGCATTGTTTTTAACAGCAAAAATCTGCATATAACTCAAATGACCATGGCCAGGAAAATGAATACATTATTTGCTATATATTTATAAAATCTATATATTGTATAAAATCTATTATACAATAAAAATGAATGAGCTCTAGCTGTACACATCATTATGAATGAAACTTAAAAATAATGAATTAAAAATCACATCACAGTACATCATAGTAGCGATACCTTTTTGTTTTGGTTTTTTTTTTTTTATGGAACTCTTAATCTTCCTCGAGGATGGGGAAAAGTCATCAAAAAATTCCAACAACAACCCAGTCTTTTGTTTCTTTCATCAGACTTGAACTGATTGTGTGCAGAAAACCTAATGTGAGAAACTGTAATTCTCTTGGTTGATAAAGCAAACCTTTAGAGTGAGCCAGATAGTGCACTCAAGGTAAAATTTTCTGAATAACACTGTCAGTCTCCGGTATTGTCAGGAAATGAAACCTGTGCTTAGTCAAAACAGATACTTTAAATACAGTTACCAACAAAACCATATACAGATTACAGAATTAAAAGGACTATGGAAATCTTGACCTCTCGCCATCTTCACAACAACCCCCTGAACCTTAAAACACAATGTGTTGAGGCCCGCTCACCACTCCTGACTGCCAATACAACACCCCCAACCAAACACTGGTACCAACTCTCATTTGAATCCTAACAACAGTGTATTAATTGCTCTCCTCATGTTAATCCTGGACCAACTCTCCCTCATGCTAAGGTTCTTCTCAAAATAACAATGACCGTGGTCATTTGAAAATGTAATTTATACCAAATCAGTGCTCTTTTCAACCACCTCCCCCCACATAGAATTAAACTCTTGTCCTGCACAGGCCTGGCCCCAGGCTACTGCTCTAACTTCATCTTCCAACCCTCTTCCATCCACACTGGCCATTTTGCAATTTCCTATATGTGCAAAGCAGGCTCCCACCTTACGGTCTTAATATTTATTTTTAAATAGCTAACTAAATGAAAATAGGCCCTAGATGAACAAATGACAAAAATGTGCCATCATCTAATGTTTATGATTTATGCAATTCTGTGCACCTGTGATGCAATAAAACTATCTTAACAGATCTGATGCGGTGAATGTGATGTTTTCCTTTTGAAAAATTTTTGGACACAATTTACACAGGTCTTGGAAGTCATTTGCACATTGTGCCCTATACAGAGTCTCTAATTAACCAAAATGTACTTTCTCTGTAAGGTCATCAGGCAATCTGCTATTAAGCACACTCACTTATATTAACCTCTCCTGCTTCAGTCAAAACCTATCCATACTTACTCCCCCCCCCATGAAGAGGTATGTTTTCTTTATTAAATATTATGTCTTAGGAAATATGAAGTATTTTCAAGAAATGTATCTTTAATGAGATTTTGAATGATCACCTCAGCGTGGAGAAATAACCCCTCTATCAAAGCCAGCTCCTCCTGTTCTTTCAGGAAGACCTATGATCTCTGGCTATTAACTGAGCATTTTATGGGTCGAAAATGGAAATGGAAGGCATAATTTAAGTCATGATATGGCTTCTCAATTAAAGTGATATTAAAAAGCAGTAAAACCCTCCACCTCAACCCAGGTACAAGGGTTGCAGAATGATTAGAATTCCTTCTCAGAAAGTAAGATCAAGAATGCTTTAGCCGAGTAGTGCTTGTAGCACCTACAGAAAGTCAGAGAAAATCAGAAAATGACCAAGGAAGGTAACTTGAAAGTATCCTTTGCCTATTCTGGCTGGAATTTATTCCTGATATCAGAAGAGTAAAAGCTAGTGCACTCTAATCTACCAGAACTGCCAGGTCAGTCAGGCCTTGATGACCTTGGTTCCAAGTGGCTGCTCACACAGACACTGGAGCTCAGAAATGACTCCTAACACCTGCTCCTAGGCCCAGGAGCTCTGAGAGAACAGGACTGTGGCTGGGCTTGAGGTCTTCAAGTATCAAGATGAGAGTCTACAATGGAAAGAGTCATACTTTGTGAAGAGAGGGATGTGAGCAGTCTGATGTACATGTCTACATTTGTCTTCTACCCCAAAGTCAAGTCTCTTCAACTCTTTTTCACTTTCAAGGAACATGTTGACATTTCATGACTACTTGTGCATTTTTTTCCCTTAAGGACAAATGATGAATGCTAGGTCCTGACCACTGATGTGAAGACGGTGCCTGCTTCTAGGAACACAGAAGTCAAGTGGGCCATTCAGTAGGCAAGCTTAGTATTACAGAGACTTAGTATGGAGCAGGTGCTTTGCTAAGTTCTTTAATCATCTACACTTGGTCCTCATAAAAATTTTATCGGATAAATATTACTATATTAGTATCTCCATTTAATAGATGAGGAAACTAAAGCATAGAGATGTTAATAAATTCTATACTGCTTTCTCAAGAAGGATATAAAGTCATCTAGCTTCACCCTTTAAAAGTGACTTTTATACTGCTTTTCAAAATTATTACATTAAGTAAACCATTTGAATTGAAACCCTCTATTAATTATAGGTACTAGCTGCAGACCATAGCACATAATCAGCCTCTAAAACCCTAACATCAGTTGTTTTATCTGATTAGGATGGATGGATGAGTTTTCCTCCCTGAAGACAGTTGGGTTTCAGGAGCAGTCAATGAACAAACTGAATGAAATAGAGCAAAAAGGGTGGTTCCAAAATTGTGGAGAAATGGCACATATTACCTATGTCAAGGGGAACTGGGGGGAAAGGGATCAGAACAAGTCTCCCATATTAAGAAAAAAAAATTCTCCTGAACTGTTGGTGGGGATGTAAATGGGTGCAGATTCTGTGGTAAACAGTATGGAGGTGTTCTCAAAAAATTTAAAAATAGAAATATCATATGACCAAGGGATGCCACTACTGGTTATTTATCCAAAGAAAATGAAAACACTATTTGATAAGATATGTGCACATTGATGTGTATTGCTACATTATTTATAATTGTCAAGATATGGAAGCAGCCTGTAAGTCACCAACAGGTAAAGAAGAGGGTGTGTGTGTGTGTGTCTGTATATATACAGAAAAGTCATAGTAAACAATGGGATATTACATAGCTATAAAAAAAAAAAGGATGAGATCATGCCACTTGTAACAACATAGATGGACGTAGGGGGTATTATGCTAAGTGAAATAAATCATACAGAGAAACACCATATTACTTAACTCATATGCGGAATCTAAAAAACATGAATAAACAAAAAGAATCAGATTTCTAATTACAGACAGCAAAGTGATGGTTATCAGAAAGGAGGGGAGTAGGGAGATGAGCAAAATGGGTTAAGGGGAGTGGGAGATATAGGCCTCCAATTACAGTATAAGTAACTCACAATAATAAAAGACACAGCAATCAGACAACAAAAAGAAATAAAAGGCATCCAAATTGGCATGCAAGAAGTCAAACTCACTCTGCATATATGACAAAATACTCTATGTGGAAAACCCAAAAATCTCCACCAAAAATCTTCCCACAACTGATACATGAATTTAGCAAAGTCACAGAATATAAAACCAATGTACAGAAATTGGTTGCATTTCTATACACCAATAATGAAGCAGCACAAAGAGAAATCAGGGAATTAATCCTATTTACAAATGCACCAAAAGACGTAAAATATCCAGGAATAAACCTAACCAAATAGGTAAAATATCTATGCACTGAAAACTATAAAAATGAAAGAAATTGAAGAAGACACAAAGAGATGGAAAAACATTCTGCTCATGGATTGGAAGAACAAATATTGTTAAAATGTCAATACTATTCAAGATCATCTATATATTCAATGCAATCACTATCTAAATAGCACCAGCATTTTTCACAGAGCTAGAACAAACAATTCTAAAATTTTTGTGGAAGCACAAAAGACCCTTAATGGCCCAAGTAATGTTGAAAAAGAAAACCAAAGCTAGAGACATCACATTTATGAACTTGAAGGTGTAGTACAAAGCTGTAATCATTAAGACAGTATGGTATTGGCACAAAAACAGACACATAAATCAGTGGAAGAGAATAGAGAACCTAGAAATAGACCATAAACATCTGGCCAACTCCTCTCTGACCAAGTAGGAAAGAATACCCAATTGAGGAAAATAGGGTATTACTCTTCAGGCAAATAGTATTGGGGAAACTGGACAGCAACATACATAAGAATGAGCCTGAACCACTTTCTTACACCATACACAAAAATAAACTCAAAATGGATGAAAGACCAAATGTAAGACAGGAAGCCATCAAAATCCTAGAGGAGTAAACAGGCCACAGCCTCCTTACTCCAGTCTGAGCAACTTCTTACTTGACATGTTTCCAGATGCAAGGGAGAAAAAAGCAAAAATGAAGTATTGGGACCACATCCGGACAAAACCTGCGGAGCAAAGGAAACAATCAGCAAAACTAAAAGGCAACTGATGGAAAGGGAGAAGATATTTACAAATGACCTATCAGATAAAGGGTAGTATCCAAAATCTATAAAGAACTTCTCAAACTCAACACCCAAAAAAACAAATAATCCAGTAAGGAAATGAGCAAAAACATAAACACTTTTCCCAAGAAGACATTCAGATGGCTGACACATGAAAAGATGCTCAATATCACTCATCATCAGGAAAATACAAATTAAAACCGCAATCAGATATCACCTCATACCTGTCAGAATGGCTGAAATGAACAACTGAGGCAACAACAGGTGTTGGCAAGAATGCGAAGAAAGAGGATCTCTTTTGCACTGCTGCTGGGAATGCAAACTGGTGCAGCCACTCGAAAACAGTATGGAGGTTCCTCAAAAAATTAAAACTAGAACTACCCTATGGCCCAGCAACTGCACTACTAGGTATTTATCCGAGGGATATAGGTGTGCTGATTCAAAGGGACAGATGCACCCCTATGTTTATAGCAACACTATCAACAATAGCCAAGTATGGAAAGAGCCCAAATGGCCATCGACTGATAAATGGATAAAGAAAATGTGGTGTGTGTGTACAATGAAATAGTACTTGGTGATGAAAAAGAATGAAATCTTGCCATTTGCACCAACATGGAGAGAACTCGAGTATTATGCTAAGTGAAAAAGGTCAGTCAGAGAAAGACTAATATCAAATCATTTCACTTATATGTGGAATTGAAGAAACAAAACAGATGAACATAAAAGAAGGGAAGGAAAAATAAGATAAAAACAGGAAAGGAGACAAACCATAAGAGACTCTTAAATACAGATAACAAACTGAGGGTTGCTGGAGGGTTGTGGGGTGGGGGGATGGACTTACTGGTATGAGCACTGGGTGTTCTATATAAGTAATGAACCACTAAATTCTACTCCTAAAGTCATTATTACACTGTATGTTAACTAACTTGGATTTAGATAAAACCAAACAAAACCCCTATAGATTGTACCAAAAATAGAATTTATGAATCACTAATGTTAAAGAATACAAAATTAATGTACAGAAATCTGTTGCATTTTATATGCTAATAGTGACGTAGCAGAAAGAGAAATTAAGAAAACAATTTCATTTGCATTTCAATCAAAAGAATAAAACATCTAGGAATAAATTGAACCAATGAAGTGAAAGATCTGTAATCTAAGAACTCTAAGCCATTAATAAAAGAAATCAAAGATAACACAAGCAAATGAAACCAAATGAAAAGCAAATGAATCCAAATGAAATGTAAATGCAAAGATATACCATGTTCAGAGATTTGAAAAATTAATATTGTTTAAATGTTTCATACTACCCAAAGCAATCTAGAGATTGAATGCAATCCTTATCAAAATACCAATGATATTTTTCACAGAATAAGAACAAATAATCTTAAAACTTGCATAGAACCATCAAAAACAAAAACAAACCCTGTATAGCCAAAGAAACCCTGAGAAAGAACAAACCTGGAACTATCACAATCCCAGATCTCAAGGTATACTACAAAGGTATATAATCTAAAAGTATGGTACAGGCACACAAATATGCATGTAGATTAATAGAATGGAGACCAAAAATAAACTCAAGTTTATGTGGTCAATTAATACATGACAAAGAAGGCAAAATATACAATGGGAAAAAGTCTCTTTAATAAATGGTGTTGGGAAAACTGGACAGTTGCATGCAAAAGAATGAAATGGACCATTTTCTTACACAAAAAGAAACTCAAAATGGATGAAAGACCTAAATGTTGAGAACTGAAACCATAAAAATCCAAAAATATTACATAGGCAGCAATCTCTTGGAATCAGCCTTAACAACATTTTTATCTATCTATTTTATCCTGAGGTAAGTAAAACAAAAGCAAAAATAAACTATTGGGACTATGCCACAATAAAAATGTTTTGTAGATCAAAGGAAACCATCAGCAAAACAAATTGCCAACCTACTGAATGGGAAACATATTTGCTAGTGATACATCTGATAAGAGTTTAATACCCAAAATGTATAAAGAATTCATACAACTCAACACAAGACACAAATAACCTAATTTAAATATGGGTACAGTATCTGAATAGATATTTTTCCAAAGAAGACATACAGATGACCAACAAACACATGGAAAGAATATCACCAATCAGGGAAATGAAAATCACAGTGAGTTATCAGTTTGCATCTGTCAGAATGACTGGGATCAAAAAGACAAGAAGTAAGTGTTGGTAAAGATGTAGAAAACAGGAAGCCCTTGTGTACTCTCAGTAGCAATGTAAACTGGTGTAATCACTATGAAAAACAAGATGGATGATCCTCAAAAACTTAAAAATAGAAATACCATATGATCCAATAATTCCACTACTGAATATGTACCCAAAGAAAATGGAAATACTAACTCAAAAAGATACATCCCTATGTTTATTGCAACATTATTTATAATAGCTAAGATATGGAAGCAACCCAAGAGTCCATTCATATATGAATAAAGATGTGGATACACACACACACACACACACACACACAGGTCTATTTCTCAGCGATAAAGAAGAATGACATCTTGCCCTTTGTAACAATATGGATGGACCTAGAGAGTATTATGTTAAATGAAATAAGTCAGATAAAGATAAATACCATATGACTTCACTTATATGTGGGATCTAAGAAACAAGACCAATGAACGAAGCCAAAAAACAAACCCATAAATACTTAGAACAAACTGCTGGTTACCAGAGGGAAAAGGAGCAGGGAGACAGGCAAAATTGGTAAAGGGGATTAAGAGGTACAAACTTCCAGATGTAAAACACATAAGTCATAAGGATGAAAGGTACAGCATAAGGAATATAGTAATATTGTAATACAATGGTATGGTGATAGATGTTAAGTACACTTAACGTGGTGAATATCACATTATGTACAGGACTGTGAGTCACGCTATGTTGTGCACTTTAATGTCACATGTCAACTATACTTCAAATAAATGAGTAAATGAATAAATAAATCCAGCTAGCTAGATTTATCTGTCTACCTATCCATCCATCCATCCATCCACCCAAGAAAATACAGCTAGTATAAATCATCATTTCAAGTCTCTTTCATGATATAGAAAATTTTCCACAATGCAAAGTTAGCTTAAAAGGCAGAATATAAAATTGGACAGTGAAATTCTAATGGTTTTAATACTAAGAGGTAGTTCTCAATAGGGGGTAATGTCTAGAGAGACTTTTGATTATTACAATGGATGGTAGCGAGTTTTGGCTGGCATCTCCTCTCTGCTGAGTGGAGGCCAGGAATGCTATCAGCATTCTAGAATTTACAGAACATGCCTCAAAAACAAAGAGTTATTCTGTCTAAAATGTCAGCAATGCTGAGGTTGAAAAAGAAATACTGATATGAAAGAAAAATATTTTAAGAAAATATACTCACAATAGTTTGTCAATGATTTTATTGATTCTAAATATTTCCTCATTTTATAAATGGTCTGTAGTGAACATACTTTTATAAGTGGATAAAAATATTTAAAGAAAAAAATCTAAACTTGCCCCTTCCTTTTTGAAATAAATCATTAAGTAATGAGGTCAGCATAGAAACAGGTTTAGAAACTGGTCAAGGCATCAAAGGAGGACGATCAACAGAGCATGAATATGAATTATCATGGGGTTTTATTTCTGCTCTGAAACTCTGTGGGGGATTTGAGTGGAAGTGCCATCAACGACCTGGGGTGTTGGGAATAAAAAGCAGCATGCTATCATGTGAGTCAGATAGTGACCTTCATCTTGAGCCAAGCAGAGGCTATCACGAGAGAGAAGAGAAACAAGAGGTAGGAGGCTGTTCTATGGAAATATCTAAAATATCCCCCAAATATCTAGACATTCCCTGGAAACTGTATCTTGGAATCTCATAGAGTCAATATGGAGTACACATAATTTCCAAATTTATACAATCTTCATCTGTTTTTCTCTAGAGCTATACCACAGTTGAAAACTCTTGAGACACTACAATTACCCCTTTAGTCTGGGAAACAGCCTTAACTTAAGCCGACTGAGAAAACACACATATAATGTTGGAGAAGAAAAAAAAAATTTTTCTTTTCCTGTAAAGTCCATTCCATCACATAAATTCACCATTAATAGTTGCTATGCCCGATAAGCAAGTTAAAACTAATTAACAATTTAAGTCAGAGAAATATTGTAAAATATTTACTTTTTTATTCATGTAGCAAAACGTCTTTGAGATTTCAGAAATAGTTCCAGGTGTGAAATGTCTGAGATGCACAATGATTAAAAGAAAGGGGGAAATGCTCAGTCACATCCCCAACATCCTCTGGATGCATCCTCATGCTTGTTCTCTGTTTTCTCTAATTTCTTAAATGACATGTATAGAAAATACTTGCATAATTTCAATTCGACATTTTGGAAGAGTTGTCACTGCAGCAATGTAAAAATGACCAAGAAGCATCACAGTTCATATTGCCAACCAGTGAGGCTACAACGACTTGACTGGAATTTCCTGTCATTTTCCACTCTACCTGGTCACATCTCTCAGGGCCAGAGATTTCAAGGAAGGGTCACGCCATCACTATGCACACCATCCCAATCACAGCAAACTGTCCTGAGGTATTATGATGGTAAGACATAAAATATGTATACAGATATTTCTGGGGGATAGATTCCAAAACAAATGATCTTATACTTTAATATCACATAAACCTAGAATATTAAAAAATGGATTTGGATTGAAATGCACTTTTTCATTTCTATACTTGGCTCCATTTGCTAACTTTTCTTCCCTTAACCTACTCTACTCTGGCTCCAGCTTCACCTTTACAAGTATTTACTGCCTTCTGTGAACAGAGACTCTGCCTGGCACATTATAGACATCATTCATTCATTCATCCGTTCGCTTAAATATTTTGGAGTACTTACTATGTGCAATACCTCTTTAATCCTCACAAAGATATATAACGTAGGCAACATTTAATTCATATCAAAGACAAGAAAATTAAGATCACAGAAATTTAAGTTGTTTAAGGTCATGTAGATATCAAGTACAGCAAGGATTTGATTCAACTGCTGAATTCTAAGTTCATTCTTTTACACTAAATATATATATATATTTACGCTAAATAAATATATATATTAATGTTTATTTTTGACAGAGAGAAACCGAGTGAGCATGAGTGGGGGAGGGGCAGAGATAGAGGGAGACACAAAATCCAAAACAGGCTCCAGGCTCTGAGCTGTCAGCACAGAGCATGACACAGGGCTCATACCTATGAACCATGTGATCATGACCTGAACCGAAGTTGGATGCTTAATTGACTGAGCCACCCAGGTGCCCCTCTATTACACTATATTGTCCTTTAACATCACACTACTCGCAGACATGTAATTTTAGGCATAACAATAATATGCCTTTTTCAAATAAGCTGCTTTGAAGGGGTTATACCTCACAGCTAGAGATCTATTCTTTTTAGTTGCAGGATAATCTTTATTAAATGACTCAAAAATGAAAGACAGAAATTATTCAGTCATTTTAACTTTAATGTGAGTGACTTCTCAGATCTTCTTAGGAGAGCAATTGATGGAGAAAGATAGAGAATGAGAGCTCAGGGCACATGAATAAAAGTAAGAGAAAAATAGTACCAGAGGGTAAGAGAAGACTTGCTGGACAGTATGAAAAATTAGTTCATCTCGTTTCCAATCTGACCCGATTCATACCCTTTATTTTATTATTGGCCAAGAGATTAGACAGGTAGTAAGGAGCAATATGTATGTTTGGAATTGAGTGGTTTAAATCTTTTCTCCGCTGCTTGTTGATAATATATCCTCAGACAAGACAATCTCTAAGCTTTACTTTTCTCACAGGTGAAAGGGAAATGAAACTGCTTATCTGACTCGATGGCCCTAAAGTTGAAATTATAGACTATCCATTTAATGACTGTTAGTCTATAAATGGCGATGAATAAGTCATTAAAAGATGGGGAAATATACATGAATACAAAATTGTACATTCAATAATATAATGGATTCAAAATTGGTCAAAAGACTGTATCTCAAAGTTAATGTTACCAAATATTCTTGTATTCACCCACATGTTTAAATGTCGTATGCTAGCCTGTGGTCATACAACTAATACCAGTCAGTGAATTCTGCACAGAAGTACACAGAGGAAGGTTGGAGCTTAAGTGAAAAATAAACTTTGGTGTGGGCAAGTCACTGAGGTGCGTGGGGTTAATGTGTTACTGTATCACAACTTAGTCCTACCAAATACACTATGAATTACTAGCATCCTGGTGTAGTCTAGGGCTCTACCCACCGGCATGGCCAAGATAACACTATTATCAATGATTGGACGGTCATTAGAACCTGATCATATTTAAGTGTGACAAAAAGCTGGGAGGAACAGCTGATAAGACAGGTGATAAAATATTAGGCTCCAGAAAGATCACAATAAACTGAAACAATGATCCAAATGAAATACTGTAAAACTGAATTTGTATAAATATCAAGTCTTACATACATAGCTCCAAAAGTCAACTTTTCACATACAAAACTGTAGGGACATGATAGGAGGGCAGTGTGTATGAGGAATTCTGCAGGATATTACCGTGTCAGTAACTGTTCATACATGTACATATTGTAACTATAAAAGCTAATTTAGACCTACATTGAAATGAGTCTTAAATAAGTCATTCAAAGTCTCATTCTCTTATGCTAGTCAAACACTACTTGAATACAGAAAGCCATCTTCTTTATGTGGAGATAAAAGATCCTGGGGAAAAAAGGTCATTTAAAGTTAAGCCATTTCAGGGCACCTGGGTGGCTCAGTGGGTTAGGTGTCTAACTTTGACTCAGGTGACCATCTCACGGTTCCTGAGTTAGAGACCAGCGTCAGGCTCTGTGCTAAGAGCTCAGAGCCTGGAGGCTGCTTTGCATTCTGTCTCTGTCTCTCTTTGCCCCTCCACTCCTTTCACTCTGTCTCTCCCTCTTTCTCTCAAATACAAATTAAAAATTTAAAAAATTTACCCTGAGGTGACTGGGTGACTCAGTTGGTTAAGCAGAGGACTTTGGCTCAGGTCAGGGTCTCACGACTCGTGAGTTTGAGCCCCGCATCATGCTCTGTGCTGACAGCTGGGAGCCTGGAGCCAGCTTCAGGGTCTGCATTTCCCTTTCTCTCTGTGAGCCCCCCCCCTTGCTTATGCTCTGTTCTCTGTCTCTCAAAAATGAATAAATATTAAAAAATTTAAAGTTAATCTGTTTCAAAAGATACTCTAGTATTTTCCATTTGCCCTCTCAATCTCTACTCTCTGTCTTTCACCTTTCTCTGTGCCTGGCAATCTGGTATGTTTGCACTCTGACATCCAATTAGTTTGGGTCATTTGGAGGCACTGGTGGGAGAGTAGAGCGCAGGAGGAGAGGGAAGTCAAGACTATTTTTTGGCTTCCTCTCTGTGTCATCACTGTGAGTTGACTGTGTTCCCGCCTCTACCAAAGGTGACACTGTCCATATAGTAACTATCTCTTAGTTCAAGTAACTGATTTCCAACTGACTTCCCACTACTGCTAGCCCCAGGGTTCTGTATTATTCCTGGGCAGTTTCTCTAAAACCTCCTCAGACCTTTGTAAATAGTAAACTCTCCTCAAGTACCACTGTGCCTTTGCCTTCCAACGAAGACCGTGACTGACATAAATTATGCAAAACTTCGTAGTACATACAGAGTAAAGAAATAGATAGTTTGATTAGGGATTTCTATGTTGAAAAAATGAAACTGAACTAAAAAGAAAACAAATTAGTCTTAGTGCACTGAATTTGTTGTTTACAACTCTGTACTTTATACAATAAACTAAGCCAAAGTAGTCTTTTGTTTTTGGTGTAATTTTACCAATATAATTTTAGGACATTACTATAGAAGACTCACCATGTTTGTTTAATCTTTCTTCACAATTATAAATCTTTGCAAAAAATTTAAGAAAATTTAAAATTTTTGAAAGAGAGAGAAAGAATATGATCAGGCGAGGGGCAGAGAGGGAGACACAGAATTTGAAGCAGACTCTAGGCTCTAAGCTCTCAGCACAGAGCTTGACACGGACTCAAACTCACAAACCATGAGATCATGAGATGAGCTGAAGTCAAACACTCAAATGACTGAGCCATGCAGGTGCCCACAAAAAATTTTTTGAGGTCTTTGCAACTTTCAGGAAGTTATCTCCTATTTTTTTCTTCAAATCATCCTATTTGAAGCACATATAATGCTTTCCTTTTCTTTAGTTTTAATTGATAATATCCCATCACAACCTCCTTTTATAATATTTCCCCACATGCTGGGATTAGATTTCCACATTAATTAGTATCATAGAACTCTGTATCTTCTGCATGCTTTTCAGTTTAATTTTGCAATTACATTACATTGGACAAATGATCACATTAGTGAATTATCACGTATGATGATTATGTTCCCCAACTTCATTATGGCAATGACTCTAACATGAATCCTGGACAAAGGAGAATCAATGTTTACTAGGGTGCATTCTGAGTATGAAACTTTGATAGAGACAAAACACACAGAATGCAACTAGCAACCTACAGAGGGCTGTGTCCTTACAGCTGAAGGACTGATATAATACTGGACTTAATATTTCCAGTAATAAGGTCCTACATCTTAGCAGTTATACCCTATAAGGACCCAAAGATAAACTAAGAGAAGACAGAGAACAGTTAAGAGTGTTCTCTTCCACATGGCAGCCACTATGTACGGAAGCCGAGCGATGATTTAGTCCTCCAGGACAGATTCGGAGAGGGAATTCACCAAAGATTTTATACACACCAATATACACAATAGCTTTTCTAATTCCAACCTTCTCTGATCACGATAACAAAATACAGTACAAAAGGTTGATGGACAGAATTTCATATTTTCTAGGGGCCTTACTTATGACTCTATAGTTCAAAGTAACCAAGGGCAGAAACCTCATTGTTTCCCAACAACCAAACATCAAAAATATTAAAACCAGTAGATTGTTAACAATCAGACAGAAAACTCTATCCTCTGTGCCTTTTCTTTAAAAAATTTTTTTTTAAATATTTATTCATTTTTGAGACACAGACAGAGCATGAGTGGGAGAGAGGTAGAGAGACAGGGAGACACAGAATCTGAAACAGGGTCCAGGCTCTGAGCTGTCAGCCCAGAGCCTGACAAGGGGCTGGAACTCATGAACTGTGAGATCATGACCTCAGCTCAAGTTGGACACTTAACCGACTGAGCCACCCAGGCGCTCCTATCTTCTGTGTCTTTTCTCATACACATGCTGATTTATAGAGGGGTTCTAATCATCCCAGAAAAGAAGTTTCCAGATAGAGTTGAGAAAGGACAGAAGTAAAGCAAAAACAGAGAAGCCCTTATACTAACACAAGGTCATTCAAGGGTCTTTTGCACTGAGGAGACCATGTTGGAATAAGCAGAAGCGGAAAAATGATTCACTTTTCTTAACTGGTGCCAGGTCTATTCTAACATGAGAAACTTCATGATAAGAGACCTCTTGAACTACAGTGTAGATACATTGGCAAGCTTAATGTTTAAATACTCAATGCCAGGTGAGTGGAATATTTTCCTTAGAAAAAAGTGAGAAGTCTGTCTTCAAACACCTGCAGGTTTATCCCATAGAAGGAAATTCAAGTGAAATTCTTTCCCTCCTCAGTAAGGTATTCAGTAAATGTTCCTTAGGACTCCATTTTCACCCTCCCCAACTGTATAAAATGCCATTTCTTTAGAAGGCCGCTCAATCAACATTTCCTACCTGTATCTCTATAGTACTTCTCAGAGCTTTCCAGATCCTGGTCTGAGACTATCTCATAGTGAAACTAACAGTATAGTTACCTGAGTTCCTTCTGCTGTTTGATGGCCCAGTACAGTGTGCATCAGAAGTTGTTTTAAGTTAAAGATGTGCAGGCTTTCATCAGTGAGTATGATTCAGTCAGTCCAGACAGCAGACACATTTTTTATGTGTTCATTAGAGAGTAATAAACCTGTGTATCTGATTTCCTCAAAATCGCTAATGATAAAAAGTAGATATTCAAATCAAATTAGAAAAGTTGAGAACTAGGTGATGAATTCTATTGTATAATGTTGCGTCAACAAACCTCTGTATAGCTGGTCATGAGGCAGGCTGAGGATAAGTAGCAGTGAGACAAGATGATTGCCTACAAGCATCAACTTAAGAGTTGACCTGACTGCATTTGAGCTCAAACCCTACAGCATGCTACTTATGTGACCTTGGGCAGGCTACTCAGCCTGTCCATGTTTCATTTTCTTCATTGCTACAGTAATCATCTCAGAAGAGCAACTACTTCATAGGCTTAATGTGAGAACTCCAGGAGTTAATGATATATCTAAAGTAGACAGACTAGTACCAGCTAATGAGTGAGTGAGTGCAATTTAGTTAACAATAAATACTGGCTGTGGGAGCCTGGGTGGTTCAGCTGGTTGAGTGTCGGATTCTTGATTTTGGTTCAGGCCATGATCTCACAGTTCCTGAATTTGAGTCCCGCATGGGGCTCTGTGCTGACAGTGTGGAGCCTGCTCCCTCCCTCTCTTTCTGCCCCTTCCCCACTTGCTGTCTCTCTCTCTCACTCTCTCTCAAAATATAAATAAATATAAATTTAAAAAAAAAACAGTAAATACTGGCTGAGAATAGTTTATTATCGTAGCTGATTTAACTTAGAGCCTTTAAATCTCCAGAGGTGAACCCAATGCAAAACCAGGGATGGAGGCAAACTCAGGCAGCTTAGTCGATTTCAAACCGTTTTTCCCCCAAAGGAAAATGGAGGGTCCCTACAGCATTATGATAGCATTCATAAATAAGATTTCTGACGATCTGACCATCATGAATTCAGCCTTAGGGACATCTATAATTATCTTTTGGAAATTTGCCCTAAGCTGAGACTTGACAGAATCTGAATGAGAAGATTCTGCCTTCAGAAATTTTTCTTTCTGCTGCTGTTCCAAATAAGTTAGTCATTAAAGACACTGGAGAAAAAGGTCTTTGGAAGGTGAGCAGTTTAACAGTCAGCCATGATTAATAAAATAAAGGAGAAAAATAGCTAAGAAATATCTGGACTGATACTATAACAGGAAATTCATCTTACTATAGGAAAAGAAAGTGTGAATAAACATTTAAGTGGGCCAATTTGGCAAGGCTGATATCTTGAAAGAAACTATGATAATACTATTATTTATTATGATTAATACAAGAACTGAAAAATAAGTGGTTTTATGATACAATCTAAATGAACAATTATGCATATAGTTTACTACATGTGAAGAGTGATCAAAGTAACAGCAATTTAGTTTTTAAAGTAACGATTTAAATCATATAATAGTAATTAAAGTCAAATAATATATGCATATGTATATATGTGTATACATATGTATATATGTATGTGTATTTACCTATAATGCATGAGTATTACAATGGAAACAGCTTTTCCACTAAGAAAGAATGTAAAATTTCTATTTCATTTTAATATTGAGTAGTGGTTAAAATTTTGAGTAGAAAATCTAACACCATATTGTCACTTGACAACTCTGAATGAAACATTTTAGTAATAGATAAAAGGCTTTTTCCAGTAAATAATAGTTTTTTGATTAGGTAGGCCATGAAAATAATGAAGTCCAAGACTTAGAGTATTTCAGGACAGATTTCGAAAATGCATCCACCCAGACCTCCTCAACTCCAACCACTCAACTTAAAACAAGCAAGGAAGGTACAGACCATTAAGGTAGAGACCATTACAACCTCTCTCTTCCACCACACTCAAATTCCTTTGTTCTTAAAAATGAGACAATAACCTAGTATCAAATCTAAAAACAAATATTCTTAGCACTAGATCAACAGTCTCATTGGTCTTGAACTCCCCAGAGCCTCTAGAAACGTTGAAGGGTTTTTGATGACTTTGATTATCTTATAACATTCACCAGCATCTCAAAGGGCTAGTTCGCACAGAAGTTGTGGCTCCAAGACCCTCTCTACATTACAACATACTTCAAAGTCCTCTCCTGATTCAATTCACTATTCTGGTCCACAGCTCATAAAAATCATTGAGGAACCACTGTCAGGGAAAAAGGTATCTGGCCTTAGAAACAAAATAATGACTAGGTCACTAGTATTGACTCCAATTGCATCATGCAATTTCCAGTGCTCTGGTTCCTGATACATTGCACAGAGTTTTCTGGGTCCTTCCGAAATCCAGTCATAACATGGTAACAATACAGGAATTCATAGTGACTTTCTGGAAAAATAAGTGTATAGCACTTATTTCTGGAAAATAAGTGTATAGCAAATAATTCCAAGTCTCAATATATGCTAATTCTGAAGAGAAAAGAATTCTAGATCAAAGGTGCATTATGGGAGTTCTATTGTTAGTTTCCTGAGGAACCTCCACACTGTTTTCCAGAGGGGCTGTACCAGTTTACATTCCCACCAACAGTGTAGGAGGGTGCCCGTTTCTCCACATCCTCGCCAGCATCTAGAGTTTTCTGATTTGCTCATTTTAGCCCTTATGACCCAGCAATAGCACTGCTAGGAATTTACCCAAGGGATACAGAAATGCTGAGGCATAGGAGCACATGGACCCCAATGTTCATAGCAGCACTCTCCACAATAGCTAAAACATGGAAAGAGCCTAAGTGTCCATCAACAGATGAATGGATCAAGAAGATGTGGTTTATCTATACCATGGAATACTACATGGCAATGAGAAAGAATGAAATCTGGCCATGTGTAGCAACATGGATGGACCTTGAGGGTGTTATGCTGAGCGAAATAAGTCAGGCAGAGAAGGACAAATATCATATGTTTGCACGTACAGGAGGATTAGGAGGAACTTGACGGAAGAACAAGGGGGAGAAGAAGGGCGGAAATGGTGGGGGAAAGGGAGAGAGGCAAACCATGAGAGACTCTTGAATGCTGACAAAAACTGAGGACTGATGGATGTGGGGGGGAGGGGGAGATGGGCATGGAGGAAGGCACTTTGGGGATGAGCACTGAGTGTTATGTAGAAACTAATTTGACAATAAACTATTTGTAAAAAAAAAAAAAAGAAACTAATTTGACAATAAACTATTTGTAAAAAAAAAAATAAAAAAATTAAAAAAAAAAGGTGCATTATGTAATATTCTTTCACAAATTGCAGGGCTATTTTACATTTTATGTTAAATTAGCTAATATGCAGTTAGTACCTGAGAAGCATCAGGGATTTTCTGTACTTTTTTTCATTTGGTCTTCAGACAGAGAGAGAGAGAGAGAGAGTTAAAGAAGTCACTCTCCCTACCAGTTAGTCTGCCTGATGACAGACCCTTCGCGCTTAAGGAGAATTTGTGGATGTTTGTGGTCTTAGTTGTGAATTTC
This sequence comes from Hyaena hyaena, assembly GCF_003009895.1. Lineage (NCBI taxonomy): Eukaryota > Metazoa > Chordata > Mammalia > Carnivora > Hyaenidae > Hyaena > Hyaena hyaena. The sequence goes on along the minus strand of NW_024081217.1, from coordinate 277,654 downwards.
TTGTTCTGAACCATTCCTATTCTCAATTATTCCAGCTTCTAACTGTATGTTTCTGTTCTTCTAGAGATGAAACACTCGAACACTGCACTTATGACTGTTGTGACTTTGGCCTATCCCTGACCATGTTTTAAGCTCTTCCTTGAATTCCGGTGTGCTAGTTTGCTTTAGAAGTTTAGCCTTCTAGTCCTGTGATCCACCCCTCCCCTCCCACTTCAGCCACATCCCAACCCTTCTCAGTCCCGATAGTAACTTCTAAAGCAGACAGACTTCAGTTGGCCTGCCATTATACTTTTTGTGTTGATAATTTGAAGTAGTTGCAGACTCTAAAACTTGGCAGAGGTTTTTTTTGTTGTTGTTGTTTTTTTTGTTTTTTGTTTTTAGAAAAATAACCAGTGCCAGCAACTGACAAGGAACCAGAGAGCAGCCCCTCTGTTCAGATGGGACATGAGCGCTCCCATTTGCCATTAGTGTTGTCTGTCTGGCCCCTTTCAGCTTTTGTGTTTTAGGCTCCAAACAAGAATTTGTTCTTTTGTTTTAAAATACTCTCCAGACAGGGGCGCCTGGGTGGCTCAGTGGGTTAAGCGTCCAACTTCGGCTCAGGTCATGATCTCGGGGTCCATGAGTTCCAGCCCCACATTGGGCTCGTGGTGACAGTTCAGAGCCTGGAGCCGGCTTTGGATTCTTTCTGTGTCTGTCTCCCTCCCTCTCTCTCTCTGCCCCTCCTCTGTTCACGCTCTATTTCTCTCTCTCTCAAAAACAAGTATTAAAAAAATAAAATACTATCCAGACACAGTTGTGAATCTCTGCCATCCATTAACCAATATGTCATAATCTTGAACAGAAATATTGAAGTTTCAGCTATGTCTTTGCAGGTGTCATCACTTGAAGTACATCAGAAGAAAAAACAAAGGGCCTCTTACTAAGGCTAAAATTTGTGTTTCCACCATCAGCTCTTCACATTGAGGCATGTCTCATGAAGGAACAAAATTTGAGGAACACTATTACTTGCATACAAGAGCAATATTACTGTTCTCTTATCCAGGGTTATGCACTCATCTGCCCTTTTATGGACGACAGCTGTGATGATCCAGATGGAGAATTACCTTAAGCCTGATGACTCTAACCTATCAGAGGGCCTGATAGCCACCACACTGAACTGAAAAATGGAAGCAATGACCAGCGTGACATTACTTGTGATGGGTAGGAACCTCAATAGCTAACTTGGTCTGACAAGTCGTCAATTCCTTGAGCTTCAGTGTTGGGTGTTTTCTATGGGGACTGCAACCTCTGGCTCGATCAAAGAAGCTAATTAATGATAAACTCTGTTATGGGGAATGAGAACTGACAGCTTAATTCTGTACTTGGGTCTGACAACTTTGGTGGGATTTACTGGGTCCCATCAGTAAATCTGAAAGCACATCAACTGAGGCGACCCAAATAATTACCTCTAAGTATTTCCTGTGTAGGAACCTATCATACAGAGCTATTCCCATGTCTGCTATGTCATTTCTAGCAGAACCACTTGCAGAGGGGAAAAAAATGGAAACCTTGTGACTGTCTATTAATAATGAGTAGGGTGAAGACTCAACAAATGAAAATGTAACCAATCTGTTATTAAATGTCAATTAGACAAAATTAGGATTTTTCTTTGTTTGTTTGTGAGGAATTCCTGGCAGAGTTGGCACATTTTTTCCTGTAAAGGGCCAGACAACAAATACATTAGTTTTACATGCCACGAGAACTGTATCATAACCACTCAACTTTGCTTTATAGCACAAAAGCACCCATAGATCTTAGGCAAACAAATGAGCATAACTATGCTCCAATAAAACTTTCTAAAACATGTGTCAGGCTAGATTTTACTTGTGGGCCACCACTCCTCAAACTTCTGGTAACAAGAATCCTTTAACACTGCAATTAACCCACACAACACCCATCCGTGTACGTCTTCACTCCCTTCTACTAAATCAGAGTAGCTAACATTAAGTGAATAATTTCTCTGCACCCTGCTAAGCCTGTCATAGGTACTAGGTAGAGTAATCTTTCTAACAAAATGTTACTCCTATTCCCATGTACGAAATGAGGCACTGACACAGAAAGGGTTACATAACTTGCCTGTAGAGCTGGGAAGAGACAGAAGCAGGATACATCACCTCATTAAATCTACAGCCCATCTGTGATAAGCTGGGCCATGTGAACATGCAGCTTTAAATCATTAAGCATGATACAAACAGCAGTCAAATTATGAGTAATTGCTCTTGCTTTATAGAGAAGAAGGCAGAAATACAAGTGGATCTACAAAATCCACACAACAGGTGGATCTGGAGTTATGCACAGACCCCCACCTCTTTGTCTAGCTGTCATCCATTATCACATTATCTTCCAATTAAGTCCCTGCCACCGACATGTTAAAACAGTGACTTAGAAAATTATTTCTTTAGGGCATTTCTTTGTCTTCACTGAAACAGCCCCAAATCCTCACTCCTCCTCTGGCTGCTCGATTGTCACCCTTACCTGCTTCTAACCCTGGAGGTAAATTTTTACTTCTACTGGGGCCACAATGAAGATTACATTGCAGGGAGAAGTGATTATTAAGCTCTTAATCAAGACTGCCAACAGAGACTTACCTATCTTAGTAATAAATTGTAAAAACACCTAAGAATTAGCTAGTTAATAAACCTGAATTTGATGAAAAGCAAAACTGACAAGACTCTCACCCCCACATCCAGGCTAATTTTTCACCAACTGTATGTAGGAAGCTATAAAAATCTCTCTCAAAGATAGTTGCCCATTAGCTGTACACTCAGAACAAATTCGGAGAGCCTCTCCTCGCTGCGTGCTATTTTCCTGCAAACCTCCCACTCGCTATAAACCTTCAACTACTGGAAATTAGCTAGCAGCCAAAACTGGATTTCTCACACCAAATGGCAAATAAATTCAAGAATTCTTAGAGGAGCAATCTAGAGATTTTTATAATGGACTCCTCTGTGCCTGCCCTATGGCTAATTGGTATGGTAAAGAATAATCTGGTGGAAGAAGTCTATAAGGGACTCCAAGATATCTTTGTCCTCCTAGGAATTCAGAGACTTCACTTCACAGCTTCTCTGAGACTTCCCATAATGGGAGAGAGGAGATTTCCAAAAAGGAAATCATAATCTAGTTAAGAAAAAGGGGGATGGTGTATGCTGGGTGGCTGGAGTCTAGCCCCAACTTGGATACTGAGATCACTTTCTTATCACCTACAGTCTCTGGTTAAATACTCTCAATAGCCCAGTGAGAAAGTAATGCTAAGTATGATTCTCATTTTCCACAAGAGGAAGTGCAGGCACTGATTGGCTAGGTGACCTAGTTTATCAGGTGGTATGGGACAGAGCAGTACTGGGAACAGAGCCTTCTGACTCACAGTTTTATACTCATTAAACTGAAGACGAACCTAACTGGGGAAAAAATCTTTTTTACAGTAATCTTTCTAATGCCTTGGAGGGAAATGATCTTCTTCCACAAATTTAACCAGCCTGAGAAATATCCCCCAGCCCTTTGCACTTATCTAGGGTCGTAAAGAAAAACTGGGAGATAGAACCAAATTCCACTTGTTGTGTGATCTTTGATTGGAAATACAACTTCTCTGGGTCAGCTTTCCTCACTTATAACATGTGCAGAACACTTTTTCTTGATTATCTCCAGATTTATAGAGGCAACAAGATATAAAAGTACAGGTGTAAGTTCTTCAAAAAAGCACCAAAGGCCCTTTATAGTTGCAAGCCTCAATATGACCTGCTAGTCTGCTAATACACAATTATACTTCAGGGACATAATTTAGGTTTTCATTAAATTATTTTTTTTCTGAGACATAGTTTCTTGGGAACTTGCTCAGTAGTTTCCCCCTTTAACCTAGGGTAACACATATAAGCTCATTAGCCCAAAAAGTATCATTTTCATTTACAGCAGCCAACTGTTTATACTAAATGGCAAAATTCAAATCCCATTTACTGTACATATCCCCTGTACACTAAATTCTACTAGGAATATGACAGTAACATGGCTTGGCACTCACGGAATGTGAATGACTTGAGGGAGTTCATTGATAGCTGATCTCAGGTAAAGCCAGGAGTTTTTGAAAGCTTTCATCTTTTTCCAAGAATGCTTTACAATAACTTAAGCAAAGAACTCAGGTTTTGTAGCCAGGCCAACATGGGTTCAAATATTGCTGGCCATTTGATCCAGAGCCAGTCACATAACTTCTTGAGTCTTCATTTTCCCATATATAAACTGGGAATACAAATTAGGACTACCAATACATAGTTCACAGTATTATTGTAAGACTTAGAGATAATGTATGTAAAATACCTGGCGCTTATGAGACACCTAGGATCCCAAGCAGGAAGTCATCACCATCATCACTACCATCTTACTATTATTATTATGTGTATAATATTGTTTAATCCTCAAAATATTGGGAAATATTTACTGTTTTCAACAGATGTAGAAACTGAGTCTTAGAGGATTTAAATTACTTGTTCAAGATCAATGACTAAATAGTATCCTTGAGATATGTGTTCTATGAGAGCACACACTCAACCCTCCACTATGCAATCATTTTTACTGTTCTTGTGTTTCCCTCATCTTTTTGAGGGCATATATCTGACAACAGGTAAGGGCAAAATCTGGAGAGCACATGATGTAGCAGTTCACCCTCTGGGTGGCATTCAGCAGTATGAGAAAAGAGCGGGTTACTGCAATGAGAGAGCAGGTCTGACTCTTCGAAGTCACGTGACCTTAAAGACACCTTCTGCTGAGGTCTAACATCCTCATCTGCAAAGTGAGTTTAACCATCATGACTTCATGGCATAGTTTTAAACATCAAATATGGAAGTGTGTATGACAATCCTTTGTGTAGTGTAAAATACTACATGATCATGTTTATGTGAAATGTTTTAGTTTTACTGCCATTACCATGGGCCAAGTTATAAAGGAATGCCTACAGAAGCTGCCTTACCCTATTATAGAAAGTGAGGGAAAACGTTTCTGGCTCCACTAAAGGAAACATCGACAACTTTACCCCAATGTTGATGACAAAGAAAAGTATCCAAAGTCTCGTACCTGCATGTGCAGGATATGAGTCCAAGTCTTATGACAATATTAAATAATAATCTGCTTATTTAACTCAACTCCCCACATCACAGAATACAGAATTGACAATGTAGGAGATTGGGGCACCTGGGTGGCTCAGTTGGTTAAGCTTCCCACTTCGGCTCAGGTCATGATCTCACAGGTCGTGGGTTCGAGCCCTGCATCGGGCTCTGTGCTCATAGCTCAGAGCCTGGAGCCTGGTTTCAGATTCTGTGTCTCCCTCTCTCTCTGACCCTCCCCTGCTCACACTGTCTCTCTCTCTCAGAAATAAATAAAAAACATTAAAAGAAAACAATGTAGGAGACAGACATGATTAGTCCTGTGTAGTTATTTTATTTAAACATTTCCTTAAAGCCATCGGTACACAGTGTTTTCATGGCCTAAATATTGCCACCAATTTTCTCTTCCTATCAATTAATGTACAAAACTAGAAAAGATGGATGTGACTCTCCTAGGTACTAATCCCCAAAACTATATGTTTCTGTCACTGAAAACACATAGAAGCTTGGAAAGTTAGGGGAGATTGATCAGACCTTAATGAGAATATGAGTTATTTGGCAGGCCCTATAATTCATGGAACAGCTGTGTGAGCACTTGCTCCTTGAGAAGCCATACTCAGGGGAGGTGGGCAAGAACTTACACCTGCATGACCTGATTTAATTACCAACCTGATTAGTACTGATCAAAATTGCCCATTTTGGCTGATGAAACACAACAAGCAATGCATGTCACTGCTGGCCCCACAAGACAGGCCTCTTGTCTAAAGGCCCTCCTAAAGTTCTTCTGGGGGCCAATGTGCATGTTTCAACTTGTTTCTAATGAAGTACATTGGGGTGTGCATGCTACAGGTATGAAGTCCTAAGTTAGTAAAGGGCACATTTATCTTGTAGAATCTGTGAAGAATTCTCTGCAAGAAAGTAGTCTGGCAATAATAATTAATGGAATAACCTATGCACGCGTAGTGTGACACACTAGAGAGAGATGAACAGTACTGCAGGGTATAAAACAAGGTATCATCATGCATGTTAGATAAAACATCTAGTATACTAACAGGTCTTTAATTTGTGGGAGATGAATTGGGCTCTTCTGAAAACTAGGAAAAACTATGCTCTGCTCTCCTCCACGTAACACCACATGGACAGATAAGCAGCATCACCAAATGATAAACTACAGGAAGGCAGGGCTATGTCCCTGTTAGTCAATATTCCACCCCAGATGCTTAGTACAAGTGGCTGGCACATTGCAGGCACTTTATCAACACTGATGAATGAATGAGGTCAGCAATGGTAAGCTAGTTAGCCAGAGTCAGAGGCTAACATTTGGAGTAATCTACAGTTCTTGAGAAAGAAATTTGTTCTTTCCTGCTTTATTTACCTTTAGTGTTTTATCCAAGTATAACTATGTAAAAACTTACCAGGGCATAGAAAGTATTGTGAGCATAGTGAGATTTCCAGCTGGCCTAGGAAACTGACAAAAGATGACGCCAAAAACTCACTGTGAGCTTGTCTGTTCATTCTCCTGCCCGAATCCCAATGCCAGGTGGTTGTGTCTACAGGGCCAGTCTTATTCCCACATCTGCTCTAACTACATGGATCCATTGTACCAATTTTTTTTAGGCAATACAAATTTCAAAATAAACATTAATACTACAAACACGCTGAGATTAAAAAATTTGACCAAGATGGTATAAGAGTTGGAATGAAATATTTAAGAATAGAGTTTGGGAGCAAGCCTTTTTTTTGTTTGTTTGAAAAATGTAGTGTTAGCTGAACTTTTCCAGCTAAAGTTAATATTGGTCAGCTAGTTAATCCCTCATTAGACAGAGATCAGGCTCTATAATTAAATCTAGGAATTATGATTACTATGATCTATAGTGTTTACCCATGATTAATAATATTCTGCTCACACATTAATATGTGAATATTTAGAATTATTTGCCATCAGAAAGACTAGAGAAGATAAATAACCTTTAAATGCTGATGATCCAATTCTGAAAGCCAATCTGTGCTTTCACTGTATCCTAGAAGGCTTATGGAATTTTCTTGCTAAGCAACCAGGTACTTTCAGAACCCTGGCATGCATAGGATTCTCTAAGAGGGTTGGTTAAAATGCAAACTCTCTACCCAATGGACTCCCATCTAATATCTCTGAGAAAAAGGAGCCTAAGAACATTCATTTTAAATAATCATCCCAATGGATTCTGATTCGCTAGATTAAGGTCTAGTCATGGATTTATTTTTTCACTGCCTATTTATTCGAGTCATAATTTTGGAAGACAATTCATAAGTGTTCCAAAATTACAGTCAGAAAATTATGGAGAAAATTAATATGGGATGTGTATAAAAGGAGTAGGAAAAGAGTCTGGGAGAACTAATTATTCCTTCTTAAAGAGCATGGGACATGCATAATTTAAAAAAGAATGAAACTCTTTTCAGAGAGAGTTTTGCTTTTATTTTTGCTCCAAAATCTTTGTTTTATTTGGGGGCTGGGAAAGAGTATTTTGCCCACCAAAAGATTACAGAGAATCGGGGAGAGACAATCAAGTAAGTAATCGTATAATGTATAAAACAGAACACAGTACCTGAAAAAGTAGGTTTACAATAAACATATGTTGAGTAAAATGAACAAGTGCTTTAACTAATGAATAATTTTAGTAGCTTGTGGGAAGAAATATATTTTTATAGATATTAGAATTTGATAAAGTTGTCTTCTAACTCTGGGATCCATTCTGTGAAACTATATTAAGGGTGACAATACATCTATTTTGTTTTTGGCCAGTAGTCTTTTAATTCTAAGTAGCAGAAACTCCAATTAAGAGTCATTAGCATAGCATCATTTCATGTGTCTGTTGGCCATCTGGATATCCTCTAGACACACACACACACACACACACACACACACACACACACAAAAGCATAGATCACAGATTTACAAAGGTGGGAAAGACCAAGAGTAGATTGTTTTACTTCAGATACAGCTGGATCCAGCATCACAGAAGTTTGGTGGTTTTCTTTGCTGGTTTATTTTTGTTTTGTTTTGTTTTTAATTTGAGCACTCCTTTCTCTCTTCTCCACTTTTCTTTGTCACCCCGCTCTCAAGCAAGCTAGCCTCTCTTTTATTGGTGACAAAAAGGCTGCCATTAGCACCAGGTTTTCATCTATCTTACTAATACTCTTAGCGGTAGAAAGAAAACAAAGCACTTCTATTCTGATAGCTCAAGCAAACTTCCCTCCAAGTGACCTCTATTGGACCTGATTAACATGACTTAGGCCACACTTCCATCACTGAATCAACCACTATGGCCAAGCACACATGCTTAGGCCTGAGACACACTTCCCCTAGACTCAGAAAGTGAGTCGGCTAGCCACATCCGAACAACATGAACTGAGAAGGGAGGATGTTAGTTCTCAGAGAAAAATTAAGGTAAGATTCACTATATAAAAGTCAACTACAGATACTGTCAAATCAAAGCTCTGCGGAACAAGAGAAATGGGCTTTACAGAAACATTTGTGTAAGTACATTCTTTATGGCATTCCTGGGTCTGAGACATGTATAAATACTTTTGTAATTAAAAAAGAAATAGACAACAGTGACAAAATACTTTTGAAATGTTAAGAACATTCAGTTTGGAATGGTTGTTTGCAGTCCTACATTGAGACAGGATAAAGGGTCATACAATTTTAGACCTAGAAGGACCTTAAAGACCACTTAGTCTCATTAAGTGGGTTGTAGATGAAGAAATAGAAAATATCAGGATTTGGCTCCTTTCTACATATCCATTTCTGTCTCTCACCATTTAATCCCTTCTTTTACTATCTAGCCCTTTGCTGTCCAAGGCAGTGGCCATGTGACTGCAGAACACATGAAACATGGCTAGTATAGATTGAGGCATGCGCTGACAAGAAAATACACAGAGAATTTCAAAGACTTAGTATGAAAAGATCATGTAAACTCTCTCAGTATTTTATGGATTACACACGGCAATGATAATATCTGGGATATATTGGGCTAAATAAAATATATGAATTAATCTCCATTTCTTTTTTACTTGTTTAATGTTACTACTAGATAATTTGAAATTATCTATGTCATGTTCGCCCATATGACATATTTGTGGCTCACGTTAGGTGAACACTGTTCTCTCCACACTGCCGTTTCGTACTTAGAATGTGCCATACTCTTTCTAATCTCATGGTTATCGCACATGTCATTACCATGGTCTGGAACACTCCTCCTTGGGTTCTAGCACAAGGCATCCTCTAGGAAGACATTCCCTGACTGTTCTGTGCTCTTTACATGTTCTCACAGCTCACTGCTATCACTGTGTTGTTACCATTTGTCTAACTGTCTACCTTCCAAGTCCCTTGACCTCGGGCACTAGGCTTTCCCTGTTCATGACTGTATCCTGAACTCTGGGCCTGGCGTACGGTATGCACTCAGTAAGTAATTATTGCACTACTGCTAGAGAACTGAGGTTAAGTTACTCTTTTAGTTGTCCAAGAAACATGTTTCCTCTCTCCTTCCATCAGTAAGAAGCGTATCCCCCACACAAATTTTCTAGAACTCATGATCCTTTTCTTCACTCCTAAATGGCAAGAATGGTTCATTTGTATTTTTTTCCCTCAAAGGTGACACAATAGAGGGGTTTTGTCATGAGAGGATCGAGATGCTCCTTTGATGCAATCACGGTAGCAGGCTGCAGTTAATAGATACTTCAATCAGAAGGCTTGTGATCTGAGCATCAAGACAAGCAGCTATCATAACATTTAAAACACACCCTATATTTACTTTCCAGCTTTTAATTATAAAATCAATGGAGTGTTAATGATTTAAGCATCAGCTTGCAACCTGGGAATTCCCAAACTCGTCTTTTTGAGGCATAAATTTCTAAGTTGCTCAATTTGCCCAAAATGTCAGAACAGTTTCCATTAGAAAATATGAATATTTAATGGAAAGAAAACGGGCACAAGCCATTTCCCTTAAGCATCTAATGACTTACCAGAATAAATTTAATATATTAATGAAATACCTCGTTTACTATTTCCATCATGGAACAATCATCTGCATATGTTTCTAAATATTGTCCCTTGCTTTATATTAGAGCTGGATTTTTGTTGTGATGGGTCTGTTTTGTTGTGGATTTTTGCTAGTTTATTGGGCCATAAAGGGACATGAGCCAGGTATAGGGGGTTTTCTCAAACCTTGATTGCACTGTTTATTCATACCAGACCCTGTGTGAATGAAATAAGTGAGGTATTTGTGTGTATATGTAAGAAGTTGATTCATAAATCACTGTGTGCCCTGCATTTTGTAGCTTGAAGAGTGCCTTCACATGCTTTATGTCACTGATCCTCAAAGTTATTGTTATTTTCAGTTTACAGGTGAATTGACCCAGGATTGGAGAAGTAACATGCTTGCCCAAGTACCAAGACCAAACCTCAGTGCAAGACTTGAAATTTACTCTCTTTGCTCTTCCCAAAACCTTCCTGATATCTGATGCATCTTAGAAAGAATTTGCTTTCACAAAATTTCTAATTGGATCTTGATTTTATTATTTGCCTCTTTTTCATTCAACTCAGAGTGACTGGCAAATAATAAGTACTCATTAAATGTTAGATATATTATTCTTTCTTTTAAATAAAGTGAATTACTAAATAGAAATCAGATTTTTTTTTTTTTAAAGCTGGATTCTATTGCACTAAGATTTCACAATATTACTATCTTTTAAAAAAAATTTCTTTAGGGGCACCTGAGTGGCTCAGTCAGTTAAGTATTTGACTTCATCTCAGGTCATGATCTCACAGTTTGTGGGTTCAAGCCCCATGTTGGGCTCGGTGCTGATGGCTCAGAGCCTGGAGCCTACTTCTGATCCTATCTCTCCTCTCTCTGCCTCTCCCCCACTTGCATTCTGTCTCTCTCTCTCTCAAAAATAAATAAACATTAAAAAATTCATTTTTAACAAATCTTTATTTTTGAGAGTGAGACAGAGACCAGAGCATGAGCAGGGGAAAGGCAGGCACAGAATCGGAAGCAGGCTCCAGGCTCTGAGCTGTCAGCACAGAGCCTGACAAAGGGCTCGAACTTGCGAACTATGAGATCATGACCTGAGCTAAAGTTGGACGCTTAACGACTGAGCCACCCAGGTGCCCTGAACTCTTTTTTTTTTTTTTTAATATTTTTATTTATTTCTAGGAGAGAGAGAGACAGCGCGAGCAGGGGAGGGCCAGAGAGAGAGGGAGTCACAGACTGAAACAGGCTCCAGGCTCTGAGCTGGCAGTCAGCACAGAGCCCGACGCGGGGCCCGAACCCACGAACCGCGAGATCATGACCTAAGCGAAAGTCGGACGCTTAACCGACTAAGCCACCCAGGCGCCCCTGCCCTGAACTCTTTCTAAGGCATGTAACCTGGGGTGCCTGGGTGGCTCAGTCGGTTAAGCATCCAACTTCGGCTCAGGTCATGATCTCGTTCGTGAGTTCGAGCCCTGAGCCGGGCTCTGTGCTGACAGCTAGCTCAGAGCCTGGAGCCTGCTTCTGGTATGTATCTCCCTATCTCTCTGACCCTCCCCTGCTCATGCTCTCTCAGAAATAAATAAAACATAAAAAAAATTTAAGGCATGCAACTTGACTTTATTCCGTGGCTCCAAATTTATATAGTGGGCCTCTCTCTAGTTCTCTGATCCTCCAAGGCAACAGGCAAATTCTTCTAGCGATGTCAATAGTAGGGGTATTTTAGAATTATCCTAATTTAAAACCCTAACTGTCTCACTAAAGCCTCTGTAATGGTGCCAGTTAGTACAAATTCTTCTTTCTGGGCCAGTGGGATGGTAAATTTCATGCCCTTTGGTTTCAAGTAATGTTGGTTTGTCTATTTTCACCAGCATTTTTCATTTTTCTAATTTTCTTCACTTTTAATTTTTAACTCTCCTCTTTTTACAGGAGAGTGCTTAAAGCCCACTTTCACAATCCTCTAAGAATTTCCTTGACCTCCAATTCCTGACAATGTCATTAGAACTGAATAGAGGCCCTGGGACAAGCATTTTCCATCTATAGAAAAGACCACCTATTTTTTTTTCATTTTGCTCAAAAATATTGTGTGTATGTGTTCGTGTAGAAAGTAAATTGATCCTAATAACAGTACTCTAAAAACAGGATTTGATCTTGTGGTCCAGGTTAGATGTACATTCACCCTGTAGCTAGTCAGGTTTGACAAAAAAGGAACAGTTTTCTCCAAGGAAGCAAAGCAGAGAAATCAGAGAGTTAGAGCTCAGACTAAGAGAAAATGGGACCAGAAAGCTTATGTTTCTTGGGTGCCTGGGTGGCTCAGTCACTTAAGCATCTGACTCTTGATTTCGGCTCTGGTCATTATCTCCTGGTTTGTGAGTTCACGCCTCGAATCAGGTTATACGCTGATAGCGTGCAGCCTGCTTGTAACTCTGTCTCCCCCTCTCTGCCCCTGCCTTGCTTGCTCTCTCTCTCAAAATATATAAACATTAAAACTTTTTTAAAAAAAGAACCTCTCATTTCTTACAATAACACGTGATTGTTAGAATACCTGATGTGTGGAAAATACAACAGGAACAATCTTCATTCTCCAGAGCTGTATAGCATAGTGTTTTAGAAATTAAACTCTATTGCTTAGTTTGTCACCAGTGACAACACTCTATAATGCTCTGCTTTGCTACCATTAGTATTAGTTTGTTACACTCGTTTGTTATGGTTACTACTAGTTTGTTACAGCCAGTTTGGTACCACTTGACTGTAGCTGTTAGCTCACTGTTACCAAAACCCACCCTAATACTTCATTGGCTATTTACAAGAAGTTTATTTCTGGCTCACTAAAATCCAACACCAGTGTTTCTAATCTGCAGGCATTTCTCTTCTATTGGAAATGGAGATTCTGACCTCTGAACTCATTCCCTCCTGACCAGTACTGCTCAATGTTTTTGGCTAGACCCCAATCACATGGTCACACCTGCAACAAGGCAGGATGGTATATAGTCTGCTTACGTGTCCACACACACACACACACACACACACACACACACACACACACACACAAATGGGCCCAGAAACAAACAGGTAAACAGGTTTGGGGAACAGTTAGAAAGTTTCTGCTACAAACTTTCAAACATACCATGATCTGAATCCTGGCTCAACTGACTATGTGTTCAGGAACAAATAAACTCTCATGAGATAAGGATTATAATATTTCTATGTGGTTGGTGTGAGCATAAATGATACAATAATGACACATTTCTAACATTTCTGAAGGGTCATGTAACATCCCAGCCTTTCCACACTTCATAAAATTTTCACAATCCACCTACAAAAGTACGTACTATTATCATGTCTATTTTATAGACAAAGGTTGTGATAAATGGCATACAGAAATAGCCAACAATTGTTCATGCCCTGCTGTATCTGTGCCCTATATAATGTGATTTTATGGTAACTCTCATGAAAAAAAAAATGGAATCCCTCCCTGATGAATCTGGTTTGGCCTTGTGACTTGCTTTAGCCAATAAAAGGTGCCAAGAGTGACACGGCAAGTTCTGAGCCTAGACTAGTAGCTGTCTTAATTTTGTTCAACTTAATTGTTTTTCTTGAGAGCCCACAAGTGGGAGAAAGAGAGACAGAGAGAGAAGGAGGGGGAAAGAGAGATACTTAAGCAGGCTCCCCATTCAGCCCAGAGCCCAGTGTGGGGCTCGGCATGGGGCTTGATCCCACAATCTTGGGACCACGACCTGAGCTAAAATCAAGAGTTGGACATTCATCCGACTGAGCCACCCAGGTGCTCCAACTGTTTCAGAGCCTCACAGCCACCCTGTACACAAGTCCAGGCTTGCACAGCGGAGCACATGTGTGGAAGAGCCAGGTCAGCTGAGATTATTCTAGACTGATCCATCCTCCCTGCTCAATTATCAGCTCCTCACAGACATCTAGGCTAGCCAAAATGAGACCAGCCTGTCCTGGCCCAGATCACAAGAACCATCCAGGCAACCAGGCTTATGAGCTTAATAAATTCTGTACTTGCCTTCTTTGGGGTGGATTATCATACAGCATCATGTGTGGTAATAAGTAACTAAGGCAGAAGTTCCAAGAGGTGGCATTATCAGCTTACAGTCACATAACGAGGAAGCAATAGAGCCAGAAGTGGAACCGTATGGTAGGGAATCTAAAACCTATATCCGCATCTACTACAATATGCTAAGATAATTATCTTGTCAAACTGGTTGACGTGCTCAACAAATAAAAGCCATTAATATGGTGCTCTATTATGAATCTCTAAAATCCAGGGAAAACTAGCATTTGCCTCATCAATGTCAGTTACTCACACTTTTTCTCCAAAACTAACAGTATGCCTGACATGTAATAGGTCTTCAGTAAATATTTGTTGGATGAATTACTCAAGGCTGGCCACTCAGACACATCAGCAATAAGCAGGCCCTGAGGAGCTGAGATTCTCAAAGGGAAGACCCAACAGAGACATAAATAATGATAATATAAGATGCAAATGGTTAAATACAACCGGCAAGGAAGGAATCAGTAGAGCATTCTTGAAATTCAGAAATAGAAGAAATTCCTTACTGCACAGGGGGGCAGTAAATATATCATGGAGAGGATGATGTCTGATTATTGCCTTCACCACAAAGATTTTGAATATATGAAGATTATAAGCATGGAGCATTCCAAGCATGGGGATGTCAAGAACAATGCATGGAGATAAGAAACAATGATATGAACACAAGGAAATGGTGATTTTTTTCCCACTGGGTGAAAAAGAAATTAAGGCTACTTTATGAACCAGAATTCATGGGATCAAATCCCTACCTGGCAATAGATTCTGACAGTTAGCTGCATCTGGTTTTAATTCCTATCACTTAATTCATCTCTTCCTAATTCTTTCATTGATTCTTTTATTTATTCTTCCTTTCCATGTTATTTATCTAAGAACACAGCTAAGTACCATGTACCATTTCCAAAGAAAGGAGAGTGTTTTCATCCACTATTTTAAAGGGGAAAGTAAGATTCTGAAAGGCAAAGGTCACTTTTACTCTTCTCTTTGATTTCTCAAAGAACCCATCACAAAACACTGCTCAAATGTAAGCTAATACACAAACACACAAAAATGCCAGCTGGTTTTAAATTAATTTAAAAGTTGATTAAGTGACAACTGGCCCTTTTTTCCCATAAGGTGCTCAGTTAATGTTCATTATCAATTACCTCTACACAGCTTAATTATACTTCTCATTAGATAAATCTATATATTAATGGGAATCTTTTATGTCCACTTACTGTGCTGGGCATCAAGCTGAAGAAGTTGTTTAAGATATGATCCTTGTCCTCACAAGCACAGAGAGGTAAGTGCCATGACTGTTTTAGGCTCTGAGGGTCCAACAGTGAATGAGTCTGGACCTTCTTTTTAGAGAGCTTCCAGCCCAGAAAAGGAATACCTACAATAAAGAAAAATAGAATTTCAAAAACCTTAATCCAATTCCTATAAGTAATACATGCCACAAGATAATAAAACACTGCAATGTAACAAGAAACGATGGAGCCTAACCTCTTTAAATAGGAGCTTGGGAAAGACTCCTTGAAGAATTTATATTTATGCTTCATGGGGTGATCTGAAGACCGTGTTCTGGGCAATGTGAGTGACAAATGCAAAGGCCTTAACTCTCAGTTATCATATATACCTATATATGATATATCAGTTATCTACTTATATATATCATACTTACATATGATATATACTTATATATGATATATCAGCATATCAGATAACTGCTCAGTTATCATATATACTTAACTATTTCAAGTGAAGTAAGTCCTTTGTTTTTATTTTTTTAATATAATTTATTGTCAAGTTGGCTAACATACAGTGGATACAGTGTGCTCTTGGTTAGAAAGAGATACTAGCATATGAATCAGTCAGTGATTCAAGTTCAAAGCTAGCCACACACTCCAGTGAGACAAGCTCACTTCGAGCACTTTCAGAGTGAGCATTCCCATGTAGAACATGAGTTTTCCTGCTCTGTTACCCACAAATTATCCTTGGCTGTCAACCATGAATTGGAGCCCACCCCTAACTGGCCTGGCTTCCCCTCTAGCTCTATGTCATGCTGTCACGTTCTTGACACCCCTGGATGCCTGTGCTAAAATGGCAATCATAATCATTGCCATCCACTTGCACATCCCACCCACCCCATGTCAGTCCCTGACCATAGTCTCCTCAGCACCTCAGAGCCATCAGCCAGCACGCTTTTCTCCACAAACGTAAGATGTTGTGTGCTCAGCCTTCTGCCACATCACATTGTTTGCAGTTATCACCCCAGGAAACAATTTGTTGATCAAGAAAAATGAAAAGAATTTCATTTACGAGTTTTGTATTAAGTGCCTACTGAGATCTTAATTGAAATTTTTATGTTATCCATGAAAAATTTTCTATAGAGACCTCTCTATCTCTGCCTGCAACAAGGACATGGGGACACATGCATTACTTGTCAGACTTCTTTCCAACTCTCATCCGTCCTCCTTTGCCACTGATCCCAAGTTTAGAGTGCAAGTAAAGGTGGTCATGTTCCGATTTGAGTTCTCTAAGTGTTTTCAACTAGAATTGGTCTAGGTGACCAGTTAAATCACAGAGCCAAAGAGCCAATAATTTCATTACAGGGGACAGAGCCAAATTAAAAACAAGATGATAACATTTTCCCAGAACCCATAGATTAGGTGTTCTTTCTACTCATTTCCCTAAGTGGTTGTACTTTTGCTATCAAAGCACTTATGACACTTAATTGTTGTAGTTTGTTTAAAGGTCTGTCTTTTCCGTTAGAGTATTAAGCCAGTAAGGATAAAAATTGTACTGATCTTGCTTATCACATTATCCCCAGTGTATAGCCAGTGCCTGGGAAATTTATATTCATAATTTGTTGAATAATGAGTAAATGAAGCAATTCTTCAGAAACACTTCCTCAATGTAAAACCAATTCAGGCAATGACTCTCGTGCTGATAAATTCTTCCTACCAGTCACAACTTCTGAACATCACACGACACACCCTACGGCAAGAACACTAGCTGCATCTTGGGGTGTTTTTTTCTTTAAGATAGCTCATGAGGAAAATTTATTGCAGATACATGTACATTGTAAGGTGGTATGTGCTGTAAGGTGGAGTCTATGGAAAACTATATGCCTGAGTAGAATTATGTCTTCTGCTCCATTCATAGTTATATTTCCCAGTGGCTGTGCTCAGGACTAGCTTTTCAGCAGGCAAGGATATTTCTTCATGCTACAATGCTCTCAAAGAGTACAAGACATCCTCTGTAAGTAGAGGACTCAAAAAACGTCTAGGAATTCACAGAGTTGTACAGACAGACCATGAACTATCCAATCCTAGGGGCACTATTCACTTTGTACATGTCCTAAGTTTCGGTATTTATTAGGACAATTTTAAGACAGACATGAGTAGTGACTTCTCTAAAAAACCACCAAAAACATCAATTCTCTAATAGATGGGAATAAAGGTCTTGAGCCACCCCATGAATTTTTGTACCAGATATCCTTCCAACAAATTCCTTTTGGCTTCAATTGGACAGGCCAAGTTTCTTTTCATTTCAACTAAGGAACTCCATGTGTTTTATAAAACATCATCGTTAGCTATTTAATTCAGCTTCCCTCTTTCTAATCAGCACACAAGAACATCAAACTTTGTTCATTTTAATAATAGTGGGAGTAGTACTGCTGAAGTTAAAAATAGTTATATCTCATATTTGTACGTTTTATGTATATGATGTCATGTATGATTTACAATAACTCTGAAAGGTAAGTGCTTAGATTATTGCCACTGCGCAGATGAGGAAACTGAGATATTCTGAGTAAAATTACTTTCTCAAGAGCCACAGGCAGTAGGAGATAGAAGTGGGATTATGTGGTACCCAGCATTGCTTCCCTGCCCCAACAAAACCCTTCCCCTCAGACCTGAAAGCAACCTATTAATGCCTACTCCACTTGAAAGAGAGCAGGAATCACATGCACCATCACCTGGATCCTCAGTGTTGATATACCATGACTATCCCCAATGATCAGCAGGCTACCAGGCAACCAGCTGCAAGATGAACAGCACTTTGAGAAGATGCAATGATTAGGAGGAAAATTAAGTGATCCATTTTCCCTTCAGAAGTATGCCTCAGACCTTGCTCTCTTCCATTACCTTTCTCTCAGTACTAAAAGCCTTAGTTTTTCTTTTTAAAAATTTTTTAAAAATTTATTTTTGAGAGAGAGAGAGAGAGAGAGAGAGAGACGGTGCAAGAAGGGGAGGGTCAGAGGGAGAGGAAGACACAGAATCAGAAGCAGGCTCCAGGCTCTGAGCTGTCAGCCCAGAGCCCGATATGGGGCTCGAACCCATGAACCGTGAGATCATGACCTGAGCCAAAGCCAGATGCTTAACTGACTGAGCCACCCAGATGCCCCAAGTCTTATTTTTTCAATACTGTAACAGATTATATTTCCACCAAAAAAAAAATTCTATTTCAATGACATCAAAGCTTCCTATGTAAAGACCAATTTTGCACTATATCTGATGTGAATGCTTATAATGAAGGGTGCAACTTAAATTTTGCAAACGATACCTACAATCTACCTTATACCAATGCTTTCCCCACCCCCCAGAGTATTTCCTAAAAGGTGTTGGTTAAAATAAAGTCAACTGAGCAACCATCAAACCCCCATATGAAACATACAGAATTTTTTATGGTTAAGCTGACAAATCAGCTTATTAATATCCAGTTAAAAGATCTTTCACTTGGATCATGTTCTTTTCTTTGTGCTCTTTCCTAGATTTTAAAAATGTCCTTTCTCTGCTTACCTATCAAGTCCTAGAAGTTCAGTTTATTCAACATTGTCTATGCCTTATACCTGAAACTACATAAACACACATACACACATGTGCATACATATATCCCCCAGTTTGGAAAACCATTTATTTCAGAGTTCCTATTTTCAGTGCTTTAATCACTTAAGATCTCTTGAAACTACTATCTTAAAAAAATTTTAATGTTTATGTAATTTTGAGTGAGGGACAGAGCATGAACGGGGGAGGGGCAGAGAGAGACACACAGAATCTGAAGCAGGCTCCAGGCTCTGATGTGACAGTACAGAGCCCCACAGGAGGCTCAAATTAGCATATTGTGAGATCATGACCTGAGCCAAAGTCAGACACCTAACTGACTGAGCCAACCAGAAGTCCTATCTTCTTTTTTTAAAAATATACTTAGAGAACATCGAAAACCCGACAGACTCCACCAGAAGCCTACTAGAACTGATCCAAGAATTCAGCCAAGTTGCAGGGTACAAAATCAACGTACAGAAATCGGTTGCATTTTTATACACCAACGATGAAGCAACAGAAAGAGAAATCAAGAAACGGATCCCATTCACAACTGCACAAAAAACCATAAAATACCTCGGAATAAACCTAACCAAGGATACAAGAGATCTGTATGATGAAAACTATAGAAAACTTATGAAGGAAATTGAAGAAGACACAAAGAAATGGAAAAACATTCCATGCTCATGGATAGGAAGAATAAATATAGTTAAGATGTCATTACTACCTAAAGCACTCTACACATTCAATGCAATTCCAATCAAAATTGCACCAGCATACTTCTCAAAACTAGAACAAACTATCCAAAAATTTGTATGGAACCACAAAAGACCCCGAATAGCCAAAGTAATACTGAAAAATAAAACCAAAACGGGAGGTATCACCATCCCAGACTTCAGCCTCTACTACAAAGCTGTCATCCTCAAGACAGTATGGTATTGGCACAAAAACAGACACATAGACCAATGGAACAGAATTGAGAACTCAGAAGTGGACCCAAAAGTATACAGCCAACTGATCTTTGACAAAGCAGGAAAGAATATCCAATGGAAAAAAGACAGCCTTTTTAACAGATGGTGTTGGGAGAACTGGACAGCAACATGCAGAAGAATGAAACTAGATCATTTTCTCACACCATGCACAAAAATCAACTCAAAATGGATAAAGGACCTGAACGTGAGACAGGAAACTATCAACACCCTAGAGGAGAAAGCAGGAAACAACCTCCTTGACCTCCACCGCAGCAACTTCTTACTTGACACATCCCCAAAAGCAAGGGAATCAAGAGCAAAAATAAACTGTTGGGACCTCATCAAGATTAAAAGCTTCTGCACAGCCAAGGAAACAACCCAGAAAATTAATAGGCAACCAACGGAATGGGAAAAGATAGTTGCAAATGACATATCAGATAAAGGGTTAATATCCAGAATCTATAAGGAACTCACCAAACTACACGCCCGAAAAACAAACAACCCAGTGAAGAAATGGGCAGAAGACATGAACAGACACTTCTCCAAAGAGGACATCCAGATGGCCAACAGACACATGAAACGATGCTCAGCATCCCTCCTCATCAGGGAAATACAAATCAAAACCACACTGAGATACCACCTCACGCCAGTCAGAGTGGCTAAAATGAGCAAATCAGAGAACTCTAGATGCTGGCGAGGATGTGGAGAAACGGGCACCCTCCTACACTGTTGGTGGGAATGTAAACTGGTACAGCCCCTCTGGAAAACAGTGTGGAGGTTCCTCAGGAAACTAACAATAGAACTCCCTTATGACCCAGCAATAGCACTGCTAGGAATTTACCCAAGGGATACAGAAATGCTGAGGCATAGGAGCACATGTACCCCAATGTTCATAGCAGCACTCTCCACAATAGCTAAAACATGGAAAGAGCCTAAGTGTCCATCAACAGATGAATGGATCAAGAAGATGTGGTTTATCTATACCATGGAATACTACATGGCAATGAGAAACAATGAAATCTGGCCATGTGTAGCAACATGGATGGACCTTGAGGGTGTTATGCTGAGCGAAATAAGTCAGGCAGAGAAGGACAAATATCATATGTTTGCACGTATAGGAGGATTAGGAGGAACTTGACGGAGGAACAAGGGGGAGAAGAAGGGCGGAAATGGTGGGGGAAAGGGAGAGAGGCAAACCATGAGAGACTCTTGAATGCTGACAAAAACTGAGGACTGATGGATATGGGGGGGAGGGGGGGATGGGCATGGAGGAGGACACTTGTGGGGATGAGCACTGAGTGTTATGTGGAAACTAATTTGACAATAAACTATTTGTAAAAAAAAAAATGTAGGGATTAGATTAAAGTTGTTTGGGGATCAGACAAGATTAATTGAAATGAAAGAGCAATAAAGCATTACTTTATCAATAGGAAATGTCCTAAACTTCCACCAAAAATATATATATATATACTTAGAGAGAGAGAGAGAGAGAAAGAGACAGGGAGAGAGGGAGGGAGAGAGGAGGGGAGAAGAAGAGAGGGAGAGAAAGAATTCTAACCAGCCTCCATACTGCCAGCACAGAGCCCAGTGAGGGGTTTGATCCCACAAACCTTGAAATCATGACCTAAGGCAAAATCCGGAGTTGGACGCTTAACCATCTGAGCCACCCAGGCACCCCTTAAAACTAATTTCTTGCAGAAGACTTTATCAGGATATAAAAAAAACCATTTACTTGGGATATATATGAATAGTAACTGGTAAGTATGCCTAATATTCATCATAAAGCAACTGGAAAAGTGCATGTAAATGCTAGTAAAAACAATAATTTAAACAGATATATGGATGAGAATATCAAGCAGTCAGGAAAATGATAAATACATAACATTTCAATGCTCACTCCTTGCTTTGATCCAAACAGTGCCTAAAAATAATCAACTCTAAAGAAACAAACCAGGAGATATTACTTGTAATTTTGAGATTTTGCTCTTTCTTAAAAATTTAAAGATCTAATGCCACTGGACATCTATTCCTCTATGGTAAGAGCTGGAAAGTTTGGAGTAGATGCTACTGCCTTTAGAAGACCATGCACTGGCGGCATCTGAGTGGCTCCATTGGTTAAGCATCTGACTCTTGATTTTGGCTCAGCTCATGGTTCGTGAATTCAAGTCCTACATTGGGCTCTGACAGTGTGGAGCCTGCATGGGATTCTTGGGATTCTCTCTGTCTCTGTCTCTGTCTCTCTCTCTCTCTCCCTCCCTCCCTCCCCCCTTGCCATGCTCTCTCTCTCTCTCTCTCTTTCTCTCTCTCTGTCTCTCTCCCTCTCCCTCTGTCTCTGTCTCTGAAAGTAACTAAAATAAACTTTAAAAAAAGAAAAGACGAAGACTTCTTTCTCCTCTCTTTCCACAGTCCCCACCCTTCCTCATCATATTTACAATCTAGTCAACTTCATAATTCCCTTCCTGTGTGGTCCCTAGAGGTATGAGGTTTTTTAGCCCCTAATCTATCCCCTTCTATCAATACATGTCTTCAATTCCTGCCTTGTATCCTCTTGAAACCCTGGTATCTTGAAACCCTGGTATCAGATCTAATACTCCCCTTCCCTCACTGTCTGTGTTTCCATTGGTGCCAAATCCTTTGAGGGCCACTTCTAACAAAGATCTATTTCTGTCATTTCTTTAATTCCAAAGCCTCCACTCAGTGTTTTCACTATGGGTCATCAGAACTACTCTGACAGACCACCAAAAAAACATGCCACTTCCAGGTTCCCCTGCATCCTCCAAGGTATTGCTTCAATGCCCTGATTTTGGAAGTCTGTTGCCTAAAACTTTCTTTCTACCATTGATTATAAAAAGTACAAACACCATAACCTGGCTTTTAAAATCTTCCATCATCTTTTTCCCCCTCCCACACCTGCTACTCTCATCTCCCAATTCAATTCACCCCTCACTCTCTGCTCCAGTCACATGGAATTATTCACCATCCCTTGCTTCTGCTGCTCTGCCTAAATAGTCATTCCTTTCTTTCCCATCTCCTATTCCTCTGTCTCTCTCCTCCCTCCACCTTTCTTACCCACCAGACAACATCCTGTCTCTCAAGAATATCATATTTGTCATGAAGTCTTCCCTCACATCCCACATTGGAGGCACTCTTTCCCTCCTCGTATCCTTTTGGCTCTTGGCTTATGTAACTAGCTCTCATAAATTCCCTTGTGCTCTGGGTCACATGTTCTCAATGGAGCATAAATTCCTTGAGTCCGGGTACCAGGTTATAACATTTTTTATTTATTTTTTTTTTAAATTTTTTTAATGTTTTATTTATTTCTAGGAGAGAGAGAGAGGGAGAGAGAGAGAGAGAGAGACAGCGAGAGCAGGGGAGGGTCAGAGAGAGAGGGAGTCACAGACTGAAACAGGCTCCAGGCTCTGAGCTGGCTGTCAGCACAGAGCCCGACGCGGGGCTCGAACCCACGAACCGCGAGATCATGACCTAAGCAAAAGTCGGACGCTTAACCGACTAAGTCACCCAGGCACCCCTAACATTTTTTAAACATATTAAGTGTTTGTTCATAGTAATAATCAGCTCCTAAACACTGACTCAGTTGTGTGTACAGTGTTTCACATTTCACAAGCATGCCTTCTTTATTTCTTTCTCATTTTACACAAAAGGAAAATGAGCCTTAGAGGTGCCCAGTGACTAGCAGAAGGTACTAACAGTAGTAGATGGCAGAACCAAGGCTGAAAACAAGGTGGCTCTAAGTCCAAAGAACATGCCCTACTAAACTTGACTCAATGTTAATTTTTTAAAGTTATTTTAAAGTAATTATAACACTGAACAAAAATTTTATATACTTATGCACATTAAACAAGTGGAAAAATAGACATGAAGCAGTATGTAGTCTTTGAAAAAACTGCTTTGGAAAATTTTCCATATACTGGGAAATTTCTTGCTGAAAACATTGTGAAATATTATAAGTTCTAATTCTAGTATCAATGTCAACACTTAGGACCTAATTAGTTAAGAGTGGCTTAAATGAAAATCCATCCCATAGATGTAATGTCCTAATAAGATCACACACATAAATTAATGATAACTGGCAGGTCATATCCATAGGGAAATAAGAGAATTAGCTCATCAAATAATCCAGAGGCATTAAGGAAATAGTTTTGTGAGCAGGTGAAAACTTATAAAGGAAGAATAGAACATTGTTAAAATACATTCTTACTAAAGATATTGTCAGTAAAAAGACGTGCATTATGTACGATGAGAAGAAAATGAGATCTTACTTGAAAAAATTCAATTACTTTCTTCGGAAAAATAATTGAATCATGAGGGCTATAGCTGGAAAGATCATCATTGTATAGATAAGGGATTAGGAAAATGGGAAATGACTTCCTCAGAGCCATAAGCCTACTCAGATTTTAAGGTAGGCTTGTTGTAGGATTCCTAATGCATATGTCATCATGCAGCTCTTCCCTGTGTTCTAGTATCTAAATGTGCTGAGGACAGCCCTTCTCCACTATGAGAAAAATACGCAGGGGTGCCTGGGTGGCTCAGTCAGTTGAGCATCTGACTCTTGGTTTTGTCTCAGGTCATGATCTCATGGTGCATGGGATGGAGCCCCACATTGGGGCTGCACTTACAGTTCAGAGCCTGATTGGGATTCTGTCTCTCCCTCTCTTTCTATTCCCCTCTACCCCCTCCCTGTGGATGCATGGGTAAGCTCTCTGTCTCAAAATAAATACACAAACTTACAAAAAAAACATGTAATTTGAGTTGTGGGATTTTTTTTTTAAAAGGTGAGAGTCCCTATGAAATCATTCATAGAATTTTTCTCAGTACCCTGGTTTTCTTTCCTCTCGTTCTGTCCTTAATCCATTCCATAAATCTTTTGCCTCCACCACCCAACCCAATCTGCTGTGCTCCAGGCCACCAAGAGTTGCTAAATCCAATCGCAATTTCTCCCTCAACTAACTTGGTCTCTCTGCATGATGGGCACAGTCTACCAGTGGTGCCATTACCAGGAACTCTGTCCCCCACTCTTGCCGGCAGCCTGAACACTGGAAATAGGTTGGTGACCAGAAGGATAGGCGAGGGACATAAGAAGATATGAATGGAGCATCCACAGAGTCAGCTATTGTATCTATTTTTAGGTGGGATTGTTCGGGAAATAGGGCACAAATTCCACATTTGGTCCCTCCAAGCATTCTCCTGACCCAACACTGCTCCAAGACCCAAATCTTTAACCTGCTCTCATTTTGCTTTATTTTTTTAAAAAATTTTAATGTTTTTTTTTTTTAATTTCTGAGAGAGAGAGAGAGATTGAGAGAGAGAGAGACAGCATGAACAAGGGAGGGTCAAAGAGAGAGGAAGACACAAAATGTGAAACAGGCTCCAGGCTCTGAACTGGCTGTCAACACAGAGCCCAATGCAGGCTTGAACCCACCAACCATGAGATCATGACCTGAGCTGAAGTCGGACGCTTAACCGACTAAGCCACCCAGGCGCCCCTCATTTTGCTTTAAATAACCTAAGTGCAGAACTTCTTCTGGTTCCCCTTACACAAACTATTTCATCATGGATAGACCCAGCTTTACTTCTGGAACTTAAAGATGCTTCAGATTAGTCCCTTGAATGTTCACATATATCTCAGAAGATAGCCCAAGAGAAAAAAGGAACCTGGAATCAGATAAACCTGGATTTGAGCCCCAGAATATTTTATTTCAGAAAATTTCCTAAATGCTCAGAGCCCTGTTTCCCTCAGCTGCAAAAGAGATAATGGTGTATGTAGGTCTTTTACATGGCTGTTCTGGCCATTATGGCCAATGATTTATGTAGAGCACTTAGTGCAATATATTAATATTGTTAGTTTAATTGTGCTCATTGGACTTTTCTCTGCTAGGATGGTGGTTTCATTATCTCTTTTAAGGTAGTGTGCACTAAACTCTTTACTGCCTCTGGGTTTTGCACCAAGTCTTCACTCTTCCTTACTGAATAACAATTATCTGGGTCCATCAGCTTAGCTCACGAGACTGAGTCAAGTATTCAAATACTATTTGCCCTGTATATGTCTGCTTTAGCCCAGGTTTTCTATCCCAGAGGTTAGGGAATATCCTTTATTCATTTTTTTTTAAATAGAAATTTTTCTTGGGTATAGAGCATAAGATATGCAAAATCCCTGTCTTTATTAAAGCCTACACTCAGATAAAGGAGAAAGAATTAGAAGCACACATCAGGGCAATATATGTATTTGAGCTGTGTTGGGCTCTATCTTGAACGTATTAACTCTGGGATGCCTATCAACATCTAAAGAGATAGTTGGATATATGAATGGAAAGCTCAGAGGTGGGCTCTAGTCCAGATATATAAAACTGGAAGTGGAAGTCATGAGTATATAAATGATCATTAAGTCCCTGACACTGGTCGGAAACATGTGTAGTGAATATAAACAGGAAGAGAGAGAGAGAGAATGAGAGAGAGGGAGAGGGAGAGAGCGAGAGTGAGATATGGCCTGGGAACTCCAACACTAAGAAATCTGGAAGAGAAAGAAAACCAGCCAAAAGAACTGAAAGGGAGTGTCCAGTAAGGGAGAAAATCATGTTCCTGACAGTCAACATCACTCTATGCTCGGCTGTCCCAGGCAATGACTGGGCATGGTGGGATACCATGTGAGCCTAATCCTCCTCAGCGAACCAATGCTGCTTGGGGACTCTGTTGGTCCGGCTGACAGGTCTTCAGATTGTGTTGTGGTGTGAGGCCCCTCCTACTCTGTGCTCTGTCCCTCTCTCCCTTCATCAGCCCTGCCACAAGGTCTGAACGCTCCCTTCTTACTCCTGCACACAGGCCCCTGGCCCTCTCATAGATGTTTCCCCACTAAATCTCTGGCGTGTCTGTTCCCAGCATAGTGTCTGCTTTTTCAATTAGGGTAATTCTCAGGCTGTTTTTTTGCAGTGTTTTTCAGCATTTCTCGGGGGCATTAGGCTCCACTCATCCACTGTGTCTCTAGACTAACCACCTCCTTTTCATTGTCTGCCTTCCTTTCCCTGTTTCACTTCCTCTTTACCTGCCCATTTCCCTTGCATGTGCTAACAAACTAGTTGCATTTGAAACTCTCTCTCAGGGGAAATCTATACTAAGATATTATAGGGAGAACAGTAATCACAAATTTTAAAGCATTTTCCTGCAGTAAGTGTGTTATTTTTGTTATTTTGAGGGGTTGTATTCAGGTAGATCCAAACACCCGCATACTAGCAATTCCAAGTTTCAAATGGCCACAAAGCTGCATGGGCTCACTCTGTGTCTCAGATTTCCCTGTTTTCATTCCCAAGAGCCAGTGGCACAACAGATGGCTAAAATATTCTTGGATTTATTTATATGCAGAGATTGTGCAGTTAATGGGAAGGAGCTTAACAAGTGAGCCAAATGCTGGAACACACATCTGGATGAAAGATTTGGGCAGCTGGACATAGATCACCAAGGTTATTTCTGCTGTCAAAGAACTGAGAATTGTCATAACCTTCTCACAAGGCATCTGTGGAAGTCTCTTGCTACCCAAAGCATGAGCCTTGGTCAGCCCAGGACCCTGTGTTCCCATTTGTCTATGCTAGCCCTTCGTTAACATTCCCAGTCCAGTGTGGGACTAAAGTAGGGCCTGAAAGCCTCCCTCCATGAGCACCACTAGTAATTGTCTGAGGCCCTGAGTTTTAGTGAACTCTTCATAATCTAATAACACATTCTCTGTGGCTAAGAACTTTCTCACGCTACCCTACACTGCCTTGGGATAACTGATTGCTTTCTTTTGAAAGTCTTTATCCTCTCAAGTTCCTATGCTGAACACCTAATTCCCAGGGTGATGACATTGAGAGGTGATGAGGTAGAGACATTGGGAGGTGATAAGTTCATCAGGGCAGAACCCTCATGAATGGGACTGGTACTCTTCTTAAAGAGGTCCCAGAAAGCCAGCTCATCCCTTCTAGCATGTGAGGGTCCAACGACAAGGCTGCAACCCAGAATAGGGCCCTCACTTGCCCAAAGCTGGCAACCTGATCTCAGACTTCCAGTGTCTCAAATTATGAGAAGGAAGTGTCTGAGGTTTATAAGCTACCTTATCGGTGGCACCTTGTGATAGCAGCCCCAATGAACTAAGATGCTTGCTAAACTGCAAAGCCCTTTTAAAAGAAGATTGAGGAGCTTATTAGGAAGCTAACATGGTTCCTGGAGCATCTGCTTTAGGAGCCAGCAATTCCACCTGTAAAAATTTTATCTAAATGAAATATAATTAAGGAGGATCAAGATTATTTCTATAGAAAGAAGAGCAACCATGAATGCCTAACAATATGGTATATGTTAAATAAATGGTAGTGTGTCTGCAAGATTAACATACTAAATGGTCACTGAGGTGCCTGGGGGGCTCAGTTGGTTAAGCATCTGATTCCTGATTTCAGCTCAGGTCATGATCTCATGGTTTGTGAGATCCACAGTCCCAGACCTGGCTCTGAGCCAAGAGCATGGATGCTATTTGGGATCCTTTCTCTCTCTCTGTCTGCCTCTCCTCTGCTCATGCTCTCTCTCTCAAAATAAATAAAAACTTAAAAAAATAAATTTAAAAACTGCTGTACAGTCACTGAAAATGATGAAGGGATGCTCCTGATACACTGGTAAATAAAAGAAAACTAGAGAATATAAACAATTCTATGGATATTATTTTTGTAAATGGTTTTTTTTTATGAGGTGGGGGAGGAGAAGATAGAGAGAAAAAGACAGAGAATCCCAAACGGACTCCACACTGTCAGCATAGAGCCCTACATTGGGGCTTGAACTCACAGACGATGAGATTATGGCCTAAACTCAAATTAGGAGTCAGATGCTTAACTGACTGAGTCACCCAGGCGCCCTTCTATAGACATTATTTTTAAAGTGTATTTTGTATGTATGTATGTATGCATGTGTTATATATACTTACATGTAGGATATACAGATCTGTGTTTGTACAACCTGTATGTAGAAAAGAAAACTAGAAGGATATCACAAATGGTTATTTCTGAACAGTAAAATTATCAGCAATTTTTTTCTACATGTTTTCCTGAACATCACCATTTTTAAAATAGAAATATGATTTCCTTTGATATCAGGAAAGAAAAAATGGTAAATATTAGTTAATAAAGAGAAGAAAATTCTCAGGGGGCCCCAAAGACAATTGAAATCACCTTGACAGGGGCAGGAAGAAGGTGGAGTCAGGCATCAGGCACCTACACTGAATCAGCCAAAAGCAAGGGTTTTCTTTTCTTTTCTTTTTTTCCTTTTCTTTTTTAAAAATTTCCTTCTGTGTCCTGAGCTATATTGCAGGGCCTGAGGGGAGTCCTGGTCACTCTTCCCAGCAAGAGAACAATTAGTGACAGATGTAAGGAGTCATCAAGTACCTTCTGGGCTCTAAGAAAAACAAGCCTGAGCTGTGTCAACTCCTGACCCTGCAACAAAAGGACATCACAGAAGGCTCTCAGTTGTTCCCCACCATTTCCTCCAGAACAAAGGAGGTTAATTCCTTCAAACGCACGTAACAAAGGCTTTGTGCTCAAGTATAAAATTCCATAGGTGTACGTTCTTCACACATACCTGAAAATCATCACACACGGGATTTTAATCTTGGATTAAGAGCTGTCTAACTCTGGTGCCCCGGGTTTGTCCCTTAACCTCCCAGGATTTCCCATTCTGGTATCTGGAAAAGCATGGTAATCATCCTACCCTTGCTGCCAGAGAGGTTATGCAGCAAGGTGGAAAACCGCAGGCTGTAGAACCCTCAGACGTCTTGCAACCCTCTGAGCTAAGGGAGGGATTTCTTCAAAGAGTGTCTGAGCTAATACCGGTCTGTTCACAGAATGATGGAGAGCTTTGGGCCCAAGGGTCAGGTGAGGCTCTTGGTTCCCAGTAACAAATAGATTTTTGAATAACTTAAAAGAGATTTATTGGAAGATTATCAGAGGAGGAGAAAGCAAAGAGTGAATGTTGAGGCACTAGATCCAAAAGAAGAAGGGACTGAGCTAAGTCTGGATGTCCAAGCCTTGCAGCCAGAGCAGCCGTTAGGCGAGGCTGATTCCACTGCTGCTGTCCAACATCATCTCCAGCACTCTCTCTTGTGCTCCCGCCACTCACTCCAATGACAGTTCTCCAACTGGTAGAGCACACGTCACGTGCTTCTCTTCTGATTTTACAAAGGTGAGAAGGAAGAGGATCTGGCCTCCTTAACACTGCAGTGGGAAGTGCTTTCCTGGAATAACCCTGCCAGCAGGCCCATTCATGATGGGAACAAGATAATGGCCCTTAGGTTCTTTCTTATAACCACAGAAAGCCAAACAAAGAATCCAGGTCACCACATGATCAACTCAATTGAAGATGGAATTATCGTGACCAAAATCAGTGCTGTATTAGAAGCTAGTTCACTGATTTCTGACCTCAACCAGCTTTTCTGGTCTTATTTCATTACTGCCTCTAGAACCCAGATGCCTTCTTATTTAATAAAAGAGGAGCTTTTATTTATCACACAAAGCAAAAATATAGAATATACTTACTAATTTATTTTCCCATAAAGGGAATATATTTTGTTTTCAGAGAAATAAAGGATTAGTGGACAGGGTATCTTTAGTCTCCTAAAGAGATGGTGCTTCACTCCACACCTTTATTTAGAAAGCATTCCTTCCCAGAAGACAGTCTCCCTGAAGACTCTGTGATGTTATAGCAGAAGTCATCCATTCTTGTGGGACAAGTTTGAAAGCCATCATCTCCATGATGTTTCCCTGTCCATCCACTCTTTTTTTAAAAAAAAATTTTTTTTTTAACATTTATTCATTCTTGAGAGACAGAGAGAGACAGAGAGTAATCAGGGGAGAAGCAGAGAGAGAGGGAGACACAGAATTCGAAGCAGGGTCCGGGCTCTGAGCTGTCAGCGCAGAATTCCATGCAGGGCTCGAAATCACTGACCATGAGATCATGGTCAACCTATAGTGTATAATGATTCAGGAATAGAATTTAGCGAGTGATTCATCACATACATATAACACTCAGTGCTCATCCCAACAAATGTCTTCCTTAATGTCCATCACCCATTTAGCCCATCCTCCCACTCCCTCCAGCAACCCCCAGTTTGTTCTCTGTATTTAAGAGATGCTTTTAAAAAATTTTTTTAAACATATATTTATTTTTTGAGAGACAGATAGAAACAGAGCATGAGCAGGGAAGGAATCTAAAGAGAGGGAGACACGGAATCTGAAGCAGACTTCAGGCTCTGAGCTGTCAGCACAAAGCCCAATGTGGAGCATGAACTCAGGAACTGGGAGATCATGACCTGAACCAAAATCAAGAGTCGGACTCTTAACTGAGTGAGGCATTCAGGCTCCCCTGTATTTAAGAGGCTCTTAGGGTTTATCTCCCTCTCTGTTATTATATTATTTTTGGTTCCCTTCCCTTATGTTCATCTGTTTTGTAACTTAAATTCCACATATAAGATCTGGAGAAACTTAACAGAAAACCATGGGGGAAGGGAAGAGGGAAAAATAGTTACCAACAGAGAGGGAGGGAGGTAAACCACGAGAGACTTTTAAATACAGAAAACAAATGGAGGGTGGATGGGGGTGGGGGAGAGAAGAAAATGGGTGATGGGCATTGCAGAGGGCACTTTGTTGGGATGAGCACTGGGTGTTGTATGTAAGCCAATTTGACAATAAATTATATTCATAAAAGAAAAAAAATTCCACATATAAGTGAAATCATGTGATATCTATCTTTCTCGACTGACTCATTTCACTTAGCATAATACCCTCTAGTTCTGTCCACATTGCTGCAAATGCCAAGATTTCATTGTTTTTATTGACTGAGTAGTATTCCATGTATATATATACCACATCTTCTTTATCCATTCATCAGTCAATGGACATTTGGGCTCTTTCCATACTATGGTTATTGTCAATAGTGCTGCTATAAACAGTGGGGGGGGGGGTGTGCCTCCTCAAAACAGCACTCCTGTATCCTTTGGATAAATACCTAGTAGTGCAATTGCTGGTTCATAGGGGAGTTCTAGTTTTAATTTTTTGAGGAAACTCCATACTGTTTTCGAGAGTGGCTGCACCAGTCTGCATTGCCATCAGAAGTGTAAAAAGAGGGGCGCCTGGGTGGCTTAGTCGGTTAAGCGTCCGACTTTCGCTTAGATCTCGCGGTTCGTGGGTTCGAGCCCCGCGTCGGGCTCTGTGCTGACTGCCAGCTCAGAGCCTGGAGGCTGTTTCGGATTCTGTGACTCCCTCTCTCTATGACCCTCCCCTGCTCACGCTGTCTCTCTCTCTCTCTCCTAGAAATAAATAAAACATTAAAAAAAATTTAAAAAAAGAAGTATAAAAAGGTTCCTCTTTCTCTGTATCCTTGCCAATATCTGTTTTTGCTTGAGTTGTTCATTCTGACAGGTATTTACCATTCTGACAGGTATGAGGTGGTATTTCAT
The DNA here is from genome assembly GCF_003009895.1 of Hyaena hyaena. NCBI lineage: Eukaryota > Metazoa > Chordata > Mammalia > Carnivora > Hyaenidae > Hyaena > Hyaena hyaena. The sequence continues at coordinate 245,190 of NW_024081217.1, read as the reverse complement.
TATGGTTTTGATTTGTATTTCCCAAATGATGAGTGATGTTGACCATCTTTTCATGTGTCTGTTAACCATCTAGAGGTCTTCTTTGGAGAAGTGTCTATTCAGGTCTTTTTCCCATTTCTTCACTGGATTATTTGTTTTTTGGGGTGTTGAGTTTGAGACGTTCTCTATAGACTTTGTGTATTAACACTTTATCTGATATACCATTTTCAAGTATCTTCTCTCATTCTATTGGTTGCCTTTTAGCTTTGCTGATTGTTTCCTTTGCTATGCGGAAGGTTTTATCTTGAGGCCCCAAGAGCTCATTTTTGCTTTTGTTTCCCTTGCCTCTGGAGACATGTTGAGTAAGAAGTTGCTGTGGCCACGGTCAAAGAGGTGTTGCCTGTTTTCTCCTCTAGGATTTTGATTGCTTCCCGTCTTACGCTTACACCTTTCATCCATTTTGAGTCGTTGTCCAGTTTTCAAGACCGTTTACTGAAGAGACTGTCTTTTTTCCATTGGATACTCTTTCCTTGGCAAAAATTAGTTGGACATACACGTGTAGGTCCATTTCTGGGTTCTCTATTCTGTTCCATTGATCTATGTGTCTGTTTTTGTGCCAGTACCATACTGTCTTGATGATTATAGCTTTGTAATACAGTTTGAAGTCTGGAATTGTGATGCCTCCAGCTTTAGTTTTCTTTTTCAACATTACTTTAGCTATTCAGGGTCTTTTGTTGTTTTATACAAATTTTAGGACTGTTCGTTCTAGCTCTGTGAAGAATTGTGGTGTTATTTTGATAGGGATTCCATTCAATGTGTAGATTGTTTTGGGTAGGATCGACATTTTAATAGTATTTACTCTTGAAATCCATGAGCATGGAATGTTTTTCCATTTTTTTGTCTTTTTCAATTCTTTCATAAGCTTTTTATAATTTTCAATGTATAGATTTCTCCCCTCCTTGGTTAGGTCTCTTCCTAGGTATTTTATGGATTTTGGTGCAGTCATAAATGGGACTGATTCCTTGAATTCTCTTTCTGCTGTTTCATTGGTGTATCAAAGTGCAATCATTTTATGAGCATTGAATTTTATATGCTGTGACTTTGATGAATGCATGTATCAGTTTTAGCAGCTTTTTGGCAGAATCTTTTGGGTTTTCCAAATGTTATCTGAAGAGTTAAAGTCTGACTTTCTCCTTACTGATTTGGATGCATTTTATTTCTTTTTGTTGCCTGATTGTTATGGCTAGGACTTCCAAAACTATGTTAAATAACAGTGGTGAGAGTGGACATCCTTATCATGTTCCTGGCCTTAGGGGGAAAGCTTTTAGTTTATCCCCATTGAGGATGATATTTGCTTTGGGTCTTTCATATGTAGCTTTTACGATCTTGAGGTACGATCCTTCTATTCTTACTTTCTTGAGGGCTTCTCATATCTTAATTACAAGGAGCTCTCAAACACCAGACACCCTCTTTATCATGAAGCCTCTCCTACTTAATCCAATACTGTATTTCCTTTTTTCCTCTCTCCCATCTTTATTATATAAATAAGACTTAAACCTCTTCACCAAGTCTTTCTTTTGTTCTCCTCCATACATTTTCTGGTTCTGCAGAATTCTCCCTCACTGTCTGTGTATCTCACATACACCCTGAGAAACTGTCTGGCAGAGGCAGACTGTTTAGGGGATAGTAGGATGGAATTAAGGTAGAGGGACCAAGAAGCCCTACTGAAGGGGTAGTGGTATTATAACCACTGCTAGGTTAATAAATTTTATCCTGCTACATATCTATTACACATTCAGAAAATCACTTTTTTATTATTTTTTTACAAATAGTTTATTGTCAAATTAGTTTCGACATAACACCCAGTGCTCATCCCCACAACTGCCCTCCTCCATGCCCATCCCACCCCCCACATCCATCAGTTCTCAGTTTGTTTCTCAGCATGCAAGAGTCTCTCATGGTTTGCCTCTCTCTCTCTTTCCCCCACCATTTCCCCCCTTCTTCTCCCCCATGGTTCTCAGTTAAGTTCCTCCTAATCCTCCTTTATGTGCAAACATATGATATTTGTCCTTCTCTGCCAGACTTATTTCGCTCAGCATAACACTCTCAAGGTTCATCCATGTTGCTACACATGGCCAGATTTCATTGTTTCTCACTGTCATGTAGTATTCCATGGTATAGATAAACCACATCTTCTTGATCCATTCGTCCGTTGATGGACACTTAGGCTCTTTCCATGTTTTGGCTATTGTTGAGAGTGGTGCTATGAACACTGCGGTACATGTGCTCCTATGCATCAGCATCAGAAAATCACTTTAATTTCAATTTATTTGCTCACATGCAATTTTCCTCCCAACTGAATTTTTGGAGATTCTCAAGGGCAGAGACCAAGCCTCATTCATCTTTTGGCTCACCCAGAGCTTAGCACAGTAGCTGATAACCATTTGATACACATATAATGACTTAGTAGGCACGTTCATTTATTAATAACAATTATCACCAGGTAACCAGTAGCCGTGATTGTACTCTCCAATGGTGATGCACATGAGCAAATTAATGATTTCTGACTCTTGATCCCCAGAAATTCCATTTCTGCCATATCCGGATAGATATCATTAATAAAGTCTTCAAATAAGTGCTGAGAGATAGGCTCACTACCAGAAGTCCAAAACTTATTTTCATCTTTCACTAAAAGAAGGGTAGATGTGACTCACGCACTACACACTTTGTTAAAATAAGCTTTAATTTCCTTGCCTCTGGCAGCAGCTCTTAGAAGCAGCAGATTGGCTGAAAGGGAACTCACAAGGGATTGGAAGCTGAGAGGTCTTCAAAGCTGGGAGGTTAATGACAGAAGGCCTCTGGCCAGAGGCGTGTGACACAACCCAATTCCCCCATCACTCGGTGTTTGAAAGCTCCAGTAAGAGGGATAAAAACTACTTCACTAGTGTGCAACTTTCTAGTTCCGCAAGTCCATGACCCCATTTAATCTTCTAAGCAACTGTGAGGCTCTTTCCTACTCTTAATATCACTACCTCCATCCACCTAACTCCACACTATATAGCCACATACAGTAAAAAGGCACATGCTGTAACAGTGATAAAACACAGAAACAAATATTTGGGCTACAGAAAAGTATGCACAGCATCCATGTGCATACTTTTAAGCAAATAGTCATGATCATAATAAACTCATGTTTATTTAGATTCTATGACTTGCCAGTCACTTTCCATGCACTTCATCCTCACACTACCCTACAAAGAAAGTGCTGTTATTGTTCTCTTTTACAGGTGAGAAAACAAAAGCATAGAGAAGTTAAGGTATTTGATGAAGGTGACAAAACGTAATGAGCTAGCATTCAAACCCAGGAGTTTTCTGGTCCTGTGTACTGAGTCACAGCATTGTTTCCAAGGCCAAATCAATGTAGGAAACAATAAACCGAACAAAATTTCTTTACTACAAGACTTCACCATTTTTAACATGCTCATTGCCTTGCAATTCTATAAGGGTTATTTCCAAAATTCATTCTCTCGTGTCACACTTTAGTACTTGTGGAAACTGTGCTAGTTTGGGGAACACACCGTATGTTTAGCCTCTGCCTTAAATGCAAAGTCTCCGGAAAGCTATTCGATGTTTCCAATGAAAGCACTGAGAATCTCACAGCACATGATGAAAAATAAGAAAAAGAAAAATCACCTGCCATTACATTGAGCCAAACTCTGTAGTAAGGTGTGATTCCCATTTCTGAAATCAAGAAAATGAGGCTTAGAGAGGATTGCCCAATTTTCCCAAGTGGTGGAGTCAGAATTCAAATCCAGGGAGACTGACGTCAATGTTTTGAACTACTGAACTGTAGTACAAGGTTACCACCACATTGTGCAGTGAGCAGCAAAGAATCTCAGAGTAGTCACCTGTTACTGTGGCAGTAACATAGACTAGAGGACAGAGCCTGACTGTGACCTCAGGCTGGATCAACCTAACCTTACCTCAGTTTTTTGGTCTATGAAATGGAAGCAATACAACATACATTCCAGGGGCACCTGTGTGGCTCAGTCAGTTAGTCATCCAACTTTGGCTCAAATCATCATCTCCTGGTTCAGGAGCCTGAGCCCCAAGTCGGTCTCTCTGCTGACAGCTCAGAGCCTAGAGCCTGCTTCAGATTCTGTGTCTTCCTTTCTATCTGCCTCGCTCCTGCTCATTCTCTTGCTCTCTCTCAAAAACAAACATTAAAAAAATAAAACATACATTCTTGAGGTTGAAATGAAGACTGAAGATGTAGCACAGTAATTGGTCCACACTAGACAAGTGACAAACACAAGCTAATAAGTTCACTTCATTCCCAAGAGAGTACATATTTTCTAGAAGAGTTTTATCTTTCAAGGTAAGATGGGTGATATTGTCTCCCTTGAAATTTATTCCAACACATAGATGAAAACTGGCGGAACAGGGAAGGCAACATGGTATCACAAACACCTGGTTTGTTTGTCCAGTTGGTGCAGTTGCACAAGGGAGACACACTTGAACACACAGGCTCAGCATGTCCCTTTTAGTTAGTAACTGAATCCTTCCTCATCATTTCCTTTCTTGTGTTCTCATCACCATTTCTAGACCCCACTGAGACCCTCCTTAAAGACTAGCAGCTCTCTTCATACCAACACCCCTCTGGATGGCTGCTCACTTCATTTACATATGGCTTATCTACTCGTATTATTACATAACAAGTCCAGTTAACATGAGCTACCCAAGAATGGTGTCCATGCAGCTGAGACCCCCACCCAGACTTTCCCCAAACAGGTGACCTCACTATGATCCTGCTCAGGATTGAAAAACTCTACAGTTCCATTGGCCACATTTGGCCTCTGTCTTTATGTATTGAAGCATGGACACCATATTCTTCCAAGCCTACTAATTTGATATGTTCTCTTTCAATAACATGCAGAATGTTTCCAAGCATTAATAAAGACAAATGGATACCTTTGCAAACATACTAGTTCTACACATATCATATGTTTTATGTGATATGTTTCCTCCTCTGGTGTATATTCCTCTTCTGATCAAGAGGACCTATCAAGTAACCAAAAAAGGGGAAATGGCATAGATCTACTTGACATCAAGTACAAGCCACCATCACTGCCAAAGCCACCACTAGATGAAATGATGCTTTCACGCAAATAAGCAAAAGGCACTCTCTCTGGAGTAGGCCAAGTCTGGGTTAGACTTCAGCTTTCAATGTCCCCCTCCCCTTCTGGATGATCTCAGCAATGTACATCCCCAATAACTGTATATATGCCATAATTAGTTTTTGCTAGATTAGTGTAGTAACTTCTAATCTGGTCTTCATTCTTTCTCTTAACAACCTACATCCTATTCTCAATGTAGCACTTGGATTGATCTCTTCAAAATGTAGAGCATATAATACGACGTTCCTGCTGAAAATCCTCATCCTTGGAATGAAATAGAAAACTCTTGACATGACTCATCAGGCCGTACCAGATGTGACCGTTTCCATCCTCACTGTGAACACTGCCCTCTTGCCCTCTTGTTGCAGCCACAATGACCTCTTTCTGTTCCTGGGCCACTCCAAGTGTCTTCTCACTTTAAGGTTTTTATTCCTTCTATTAGTCAACTAAACTGCTTAACCCACCCACCCCCAACTCACTGGCTCACCACAATAAACACTGGCAGGGGTGGGGAGGGATATGTGTGCCTAGGTATGCAAGTCAGCTATGCCTTTGCAGGAGCCAGCTCCGCTTCAGGCTACTGGATGCCTGAGCTTGGCCTCAAGCTTCACACTGAGTTCAGACCTGAACCACGCATATCATATCCTTCTGGAGGCAGTGCTACCCAGAGCCTGTTCTTTTCATCAAAAGTGGCAGGAATATAAGAGACCAAGCTGAACCAGGCAAACATGTTTATAGCCTTGGAGACCATCCCATTGACCAAAATAAGTCATATGACCATGCTCAGCATCAGAGGGGCAAGACAGAAGTGCTCTGCAAAGTCACAGGGCAAATGGATGGACATGTCATCCTATTACAGAACAGGAAATCACCGAGACCCATCATCCAATCCAGCAGACTGGCCAATGCATTCCCAATGTACATGGACTTCCACGTACATTGGGGTTTATGGCCCCAACTCACGTATCCCCAATGACTCTCCAATCCATTATCCAGTTTTGTTTTGTACATGATAGAGATAGATTTAATTTAATAAATTAATTTATTGACTTACTTCTCGATCATGTCTCTCTCCACTAAGAATGTGAGCAAGGACATTCCCTGTCTTACTGACTACTTTAACCAGAGTTGGAGTACCACCTGCCACAGGGTAAGGGGTTAATAAATCTTGGTTAATAAATCTTGGTTGAATAAATATGTTACCGAAACCTGTATTCTTATGAACATTTACATCTCTATTTTTCAGTTCAATGTTAGTCTCTCACCATATTTTCAATTAATCACTGCCTTAAATGAATAAATGTGTGAAACATGGAGGTGGGAGAATCCAGGATGATGATCACATCTACAGTGTAATTCAGTTAAGAACAAAGCATTGAGACTCAATCTCCAGCAGCATATGACCTAAGCCTCAGTGTTATGTATGGAGTGGGAATTTTAAAAATGGAGATTTTCTGCAAGGATTAAATGAGATGATACATATACAATACTTAAAGATGGGGGAGTGCCATGTAGTAATATGGGAAAGGTAGATCAAGCCCGGGCAATGGAGGCCTTGTAGAACAATGTAAAATGTTTGTTAATGGGGAACTCAGATGGGACATGTATTCCTGAGCTTTTTCAACTCAATTTCCCCTATATCCTCCCTTGAAACAAGTGGATCAGCAGACTCTGGGTCCCTGTTGTCACATAGGCTGCCTAGGTTGAGGTTGGCAGATGGCTGCATTCTCAGGTAGCCTGTTTACACTTCCATGCTGTGGGACGCTGTGTGCCCTTCCTTTTTACTGGTTTCTGTTCCCCCAAGCAGTGCTTCAGGTTGTGAAACAATCTCTAAATCAATCCTTAACGATACGGTCACACTTTTCTTTCTGACCCCAGTAAAATACCATTTTGAGAACACAGAGTTAGATTAAATCTTTTTGTTTTTTAGAAGATTCTCTGCCTATTTTGGAACAGTCTGCCTCCCAGAAGAACTGTATTAATGAATTAAGTTTCCCATGGAGTAGGTAAGAAATCAACCTGACAGCACTGTTTCAGTAAAAGAATAAATTAAGGCCAAGAGCAGGAACTCATCCCAGAGTCAGTTCTTCAACTTCAGATGAAATCAAGTTGATTCTATTATTTTAGAGTTGACCTCCCAATTAGTATTAGCCTCCCATATATACTCAATTCTCCTATTTTTGTAAAGATTACCAAAATTAAGTAATATAATAATGCTTTTGTGGCAAAGGTTGAAGAAAACAGTCACTCTTCTTTACTGGGAGTGTGAATATACAGTCTTTTCCAAGAGTAATTTGCCGTTTCCTTTCAAATTTAAAATGTACATTCCCTTTGGCCAACATATTCTATTTCTAATACTCTAGGCTATGATTATTCTTGCTCAAATGTATGCTTTATATATGTATGTATACCCAAGGGGTAAACATATAAAAATTATACGTAGATAAATCTTTTTCTCAGCAGCATTTGAATTTGAAATAAACAATATAAACTTGATATGCTCAGAAAAGTTTTAAAAGGTTACACAAAACTATTAGGATGGTTGAGTGGCAAGCCGAAGGAGAAAACTTTTATTCTCCACTTATGGGATGATGACTGCTTTTTTTAATTTTGTAAATATGTTATTAACCAAATAAAGAGAAAGAAAATGTATCTGGCCCTATAGGATTGTGTGGAGTAGACAGGTAAGGGCACCTAACTTATTTTCTTTATGTTCCTGGCCCACATGCTCCTACATCAGACAACATACACATTCTTCCTAAAATGAGCTGATTCTCTTCAGCATCTCAGGGTGCACCCACAAATGATGTAAGTCTAAGGGGAAAACAAACAGGGAGTCTCCAGCCTGGGAGGGTCAGCAAGCCAGATTTTACCACACCATCATCACCTGATGTCATCCTGGGGGAGAGCATCTGCACTGTCCTTGGGTTCTTTTCGGCATGGAAATTTGTCTCCCCATGTTGGAAGTATTAGAGCATTAGGCTCTGTGCAGACAGCTGGGAGCCTGGAGCTGGCTTTGGAGTCCGTGTCTCCCTCTCTTTCTGCCCCTCCCCTACTTGTTCTCTCATTTTCTCTCTCAAAATCAAATCTTTTAAAAGTTTTTTAAAGAAATGTAATCCATGGAAAAGCTTTTAAGAGGGTCGGTCACTCACTTAAGGTCAAATGCTAGAATTCATGCAAAAGGTAATATATGGACTAGACACCATCCATCCTACTGGAAAACTTTGGTGCGTTTTGTAAGAAAGGCTGGGTCTCTGTGATATGTATTGGGAACAACAATGGCTATTTGTTGAGGATGGACTCTGAGCTAGGCAGGCTGCAGAGTATGCTATATACTATTTCCCACTGAATAGTCACAATATATCATGTTCATCTTACAGATTAAATTCTTGTCCAACAGTTTTTAAGTGAGAGAGCCAGGAATAAAACTCCACAGGCCTGATTTCTCTAGCCCATGATCTTAACTGCTCTACTAGAGGATGCTGTTATTTTTGCTTTGGTTTTTCCTAAGTGCCTTATGAGAGAGGAAGGGTCACTTGGGCTGCCCTGCACAATGGTGGAAAATTCCACCAGTCTGAACATCCAAAACTTAAGCTTTCTGGACCACGGCATGTCATCACCACTCTGCCTTTCTATTTTGCCACCTCTGAAAAAGGAATTTTGCTGGAACCATAAGTAATAGCTACGTGTGAAGTGCATAGTCATCATGGTATTGATCATTTCCCAAGCTGTTTTGGTTTGTCTGTGGGCTCTAAGGATAGAAACCCAACCTTTTGCTTCTTTCTCCAACCCCCTTCATTTTGTTCATCACAACAAGTTAACACTATAAAGGAGATGCTGTTTTCTTCCTTTTCCTGTGGCAGAAATGGACGCTCTGATAACATCAAGCACCTTGCCCTGAGCTACGTAACTAATTTCTTAACCTCTCGGAATCTGTTTCCTTGCTGAGAAATTGGAGATAACAATATCCAGCCCTTAGCGGGTTGAGATCATGTCTTTAAGTTCAGAGCACAGAGGATGCATTTAACAGACTACATCTGCCCTCATTGATAAGTAGTTACATCACACTTGGAAGTCATGTACTACATGCATGACCCTGAACAAGTAACCTAACTTCTCCAAACACATCTGTCCAATGGAAATATTTTCACCCACCTCATGGGGATATTTTGAGTATTATAATATTAGGCTATTTTGAGTATCTATTATTCAAATAGAATAAATATTCTACATGAAACAAATAAGCCTGGTTCACACTCAAAACTGAATAGTCAGGGCTCTTGGGTGGCTCAGTGGGTTAAGTGTCTGACTTTGACTCAGGTCATGATCTTGCCATCCATTAGTTCAAGCCCCGCGTTGGGCTCTGTGCTGACAGCTCAGAGCTTGGAGCCTACTTCGGATTCTCTCTCTCTCTCTCTCTCTCTCTCTCTCTCCCTGCTCCTCCACTGCTCAGACTCTCTCTCTCTCTCAAAAATAAAACATTTTAAAAACTTTTAAAAAGAAACCTGAATAGTCATCTCCTCAAAAAAGAATGCTTTTGACATATGTCTATCTAACTAGGGCCATGCATTTGCTGTCTCATGTATGAAAGCAACATTCTCCCTTCCTCTCTGTGCCCCTTCTCCCATCCCACCTGCTCCCAGGCTCCTTAGGAAAATACAGAATATTATGAGGGAATTTTTGCTCCCCCTTTATGTTGCTTTTTAATAGGACAGAAAGCTGCAAAAGTTTCCAGATTTTTTTTTATCCTCCAAGTCGCCGAGGGCTCTGCAGTGAGATGCCTCATAGCAGGCCACATCTCAGCCTTGGTCTGATTCAGAAGCACCGCTGACGGGACTCTCAGCCCTGGCCATACACTTGACTGTATTCCAGCACAGCATTTGATATGAAAGGAAGGAAGAATCCATCTTACCAAGAGCTAAAAATAATTTCAGAGGGTTGGAAACAAAGCAGAGGTGATGCCAACCATCTCCTAGAACAGTTGACAAACTGACACTTTCCCACAAGCCAATTTCACACATTTTCTTTTCTATATTTTTGCTTCCCTATCTACTTTTTTTTTTCTGGACATGCTGGGGGGAAGCCTCACAAATTAAACTAGGAAAACTCTGGGTGTCCTGTCATCTCATCTTCAGCATGAGGCTGTAGTTTCCCCTTTGCAAAGTCTTCATGTGGAGTCAGTGCAGCTGATTAGAAGACCTATTCCCACATGTGCAGCCTGGAGGTGCCCAGTTTTGGAACTCAGCAGCTCCACACAAAATATGTCATATCTTTCAAGAGGTGATATGATTTATGGATGCCTGGAAGCAAGGCAAAGAAGACTGGCTAAGGTAGGTGATGCAAGAAACAAGCAAACAGTATCACCAGGACCCTGGAAGCTCAAAGGCAATTTCAGGCATGTGGTCCCTTGATTCAGAAGAGTGTAGTGGCTTCAGCCTCTATCTGCTCTCCTGGAAGCCAGTTCAGTGGAAACCATCCCCAAGAGCAAGCAGGCACATTGTCCCTGTCTTCATGAGAACAGAAGGCACTACTTATCATCTGCTATTTGTGATGTGGTTATCTTTGTGAAATACGCATGCACAGAGTGAGGTGGGACCTAAAGAGGTCTAAGAGTTCCAATGTCGTAATTTACAAATTACTACCATTATATATTTACTGTCAAGTGTTACCTCTTTCAAACCTCACACTGTCCTATCAGTCCAGTCATTAGGAGGTTGTCATTTATACATGGACCAATCAACAAATAAAGAACTCTCTTAAACACCTTTTTCAAAATCACTAAGCTAGTAGATCAGTGAGGAAAGTAGCTACAAGGAATAGAAAATTCACAGACAGCGATGTACACAAGATGGGAATGGTGTTTCTTATATAAGCATATAATGGGAGCCAGGTAGCTACGGTCCATTGGTTTAATGGTTCAAAAATGAGCTCAACTCTATTGATTCTAGTGACCTTTCCCTCATGGTCACAGAATGATTGCTTCCAACCTGGACAGGAAGTCTGTATTCAAAGTGGCTGAAAGAAGTCAAGGGACAACACTAGAACCTTTGTGATTTCTCTTAGGAAAACAATGTCTTCTTGAACTTTCTAAAGTCTTCCCCTCCCCCCAGTAATGTCTCACTTGTCAGAAATTAGACACATGACTATTCCTTCTTTCAAGGGAACATAGAAAATAAGTACTGAACCTTTGCAGCCTGCACAGTGGGAGCAGGCCTAAGAAAGCTCATGCTGATTTGAACCAGAGCAGCAGGGGTAATAAGAAGTAACTGCCTCAAGAGATACTTGCTGGTAAAAACCAGACACAGCTGGCTGAATGGCTGCACACAGGAGATGAGAGAGAAGAAGTGAGGAATGAATCCTAGGCTTCTAACATGGTACATTCACTGACACTGGGAGTCACTAAGAAGGAAAAGATTCTAGAGATGGGAGGTCATGAAGACAGTTGGAACATGGTGACACTGAAGGGTCTTTAAAATATTTCCAAAGAAGATAAGTTGTCTAGGCTGGAGATGTGAGAGGTTTAGGTTTGTGATTACCCATTATTTGTATCAACTTGGGGCTTCCAATCTTTTTTTTTTTTTTTTACCTCTATCTTTGCTCTCTTGAATCCTTTGTAGTAGTGGTTCTCAAGCAGGTGCAGTTTTTTCCCTCTGGAGAGACTGGGCAATGTCTGGAGAAATTTCAGTGTCATAACGCAGAAGAGGGGGTGTGGGTAATGCTATTGGCATTTAGGGGGTAGGAGGCCAGGAATCCTGCTAAACACTCTACAAAGCACAAGACACATCCAACCCATAACACCACCCACAATAAAGGTTTACCCAGTCCCAATTGTCAGTTGACCTGAGGTTGAGAAACCTTGCTCTATGATAAACTCACTTCTGACGTTGACACTCCTCTGGACCACATAGTCCCCAAATGTTCCATTTTTCAGCTTCCCCAACTCCCTCAAACCTCTGACATCTCCACCATTTTTAAATTGCCATGACATCATTCCATAGAAATTTTCCAGAACCAACTTCTACCACAAAGACTCCTCTGGTGATCATGCATGGAGACAAGCACTGTTGTTGACTTGGCCAAAGTTATGGTTCAAATCATCTCTACAACCAGGAATCTGACCTTGTTTATGGTTGACAATTTAAGAATCTCTGGAATATTGAAATCATAGAAAAAGTTATTATCAGTGAATTCCATCACCACTCTAAGATACTGACTCTAAGAGGCATCTTAAATGTGTGAAAGTAACCTCCAAAACATGTAAAAAGAAGGACTACTTTAGATACAATGTTCTATCCCAAGAAATAACCCAGAATACTGAGGAACATAAATTGCAGAGGATGGATTTATAACATGATATGTGTTGCTGTTTGAAACACATCCCTAAGTTTTTGAGGTTGATGTCAAGACTAGCTATGTACCTATAAACCACCACGTGATTTCCCTGTAATGGTCACTCGTTCTTGCAGTTTCCTGATGACCCACCTAAAAAACATTACCTGCCTTGCCTATAAAAGCCACACAGTTGATTCCAATGAAGGTTTACTAGCCATGTTCATTTCAGAGACAGAGTCTCAGGATAAACCAATTGAGTAGGAGCTCTTTTTAGCTTGTTTCTAATATAGCCTACATATGATGCTTAAGGACTTATTAAAAAGCTCAGCTACATATCTGAATTCATAGGCTCTGATCCAATGACGTGGAGAGCAGCAGACCATTAAACTTAATTGAAACTACTGAACCATTTCAAGATTGATTTATTTTGTATTACAAAAAATTAAATAAAATGGGAGGTGCTAGGTTAGCCTCTGCCCTGAAGAATTAGTCAAAAATTACAATTGAAACATCTCAAATGAAATTATTGTAGAGCTCATTAAGATAATATTAAGTTTCCAAATCACACTTATGCCCTTTGTAATTTAAATACTGAAGTACTTATTACCGATAACTTAGACCTCAACATTGAGAAAGTACCAAGAGTTCCAACTAATTTGAGCACCTGATGAGAACCTGGAGCATCTAACCTGTGTAAACCCATCTATTTAAGTGAGATTTTTTTCTTCTTTATGTCTTTATGGGGCAGGAAATATCTGAATAGGAAAAATATTTTCCCCAAACCAAGAGTATATTATTATTATTGTCTGCATTTTGCATTCATCTTTACTGTTCCTGAGAAAACTCAAGTGGGAAACTGATGGATAAACCACTCAACAGAAAGATGAAAAATTTAGAGGCCTTTCACCCCAAGTGTCCAAAGTGACTTCAAAAGCAGCCATTCCAGTGTTATCTGAGCTGATGGCGTAAGGCAAGGAAAAGTAGGAATCATTTTTCTATTAACCTGTCTGCAGAAAGAGGTAGAATGACAAGCTTGAACCCTCACATTTGTTGGTCCATCCCCGAGGATTTCTCGGGTCTCATATCATACCTCTGTGCTCCAGACATACCAGCTTCTTCAGTTCTCCAGACACACAGAATTCCTTTCACCTGCTCACCTGTTCTTTTCAACAGTGGGATGCTCTTTCCCCTTGCTCCCTTCACCTTCCCCTCTTTGCATTCCCTTCCTTTCATGGCCAACATCGCATACCAGGTGAATTCCCCGAGTTAAAACCTTTCTTAGCATTCTGAGCTTCCCATGATACCATGCAATTGTAATTAAATAATGATCTAAATGGGTTTTGGTATCTCTCATGAGAATGTAAGCCTCAAGAAGGTATGGATTGTCTGCTTTATATTATCATTTCACCCCTAGCCACTATCACAATGCCTGGAACCTAGCACTCAATATTTGTTGAATCAATGAATTGAAATATACTTTCTGTGAATTAAGACCACATCCTCCCTCTGTTCATTCTCATTTTTTCCCCCTGATTATACAAGATTGAGCACAGTTTACATTAAAAATGGTCCCATTTGAACTTCCGGGCAAGAGAAGACCCCCAGATACTTCCCAGGGGCATAAGTAATCAATGTGCATGAAGATCCTAAATGGACAAGAAGGTAGCAAATTTGCAGCCTTTATGGGAAGGGCAGTGTTTCAGTCGCAGAAATTAAAGATGAGGAAAAGTCAGTTAGTTAATCCCAGACGGGGGAGAAAGGAGCCTTGCAGGCTGCTGAGATTCTAGTCATTCTTTTGTGGCATGTTTAAATGTTCCAACCATTTACTTATAATTAGACACAGTGGGGAGCTAAAATGAACTCTCCCATGTAACGCTTTGCCAGCATTTCTATAGAAGATTGGCACAGTCTAATGCAAAGTGTTAGCTGTTGCCTGTCACACAGTTACTCTTCAGAGGGGACAGCATGCTCAAATTCTTGCAGGGGCCAGTTAAGGTCGACAAAGCTGGGAGGGAACAACACAGCAAACCGAGAGCCCACACCTCACAGGAAGAAGCAGACTCGGGTTAAGTGTAGTTGACAGCTGCCGTGTTAAAAATGGGGGCATGGTGTGGCTGTGAAATCTCCCTATTTTTAAGCATTTTAAAAATCTCTTTAAAAGTCACCATGGAGGCCAAACAAAACCCACCTCTGAGAGGGATACATTCAAGGGCCCTCAGTTTGCAAGTTCTGCTCCATAAGCTTTCTCTTAGTTCCTCAAGGACCATGGAGCTGGTGGGGTGAGAAATGCTGCCTGGGGCTGACCCAGATACCGTATAGGGCAGAAAAGGCAGTCACAGCCAGGTGGCATCTTCCTGGACCCAAGCTCAAAGAAAAACCCATTGCCAACAACATGTCAATCTTCACTCCCTCTATGAAAACCAGGTTGGTGATAACAGTCGTAATTTACAGATGAAATTTCATCCGTAATTTTACGGATGAAAAGCACCATTTCGGGTTGTGTTTGACCACACAATAGCGCCCTGCCAGAGAAAATGTTAACCTCATTCAACCTATTCCCTTCGCAATGCAACCTGTCTCTCTACCAGTGGGAAATAAAATGCCACAATGCTTTTCTTTTTATTTCTTTGACTCATTCATATGCATGGAGACATTAAAATATAGCCCAAAAAATTGAGTAAGATGTGTATCCATTACCAAGAAGTAAACTGTTCAAATGTCATCATGCTAGCTTCAGGTCTTTTCTTTAAATAAATGATATTATTACAAAAGCAAGTACAATTTCTCTGTCTTAATTCCCAATCACCCTCCCTTTTTCTCAAGACCATGGCTTTCATCTGTCTATCCAATCCCTTTTATATCTTTGACATGTGTATATATAACAGCATTTATATTATCTTAGGAGTTTTAATTAGGACACGTATCATACTGTATGTATAATTCTGCAATGTGGTTTTCCAGTCATCCATGTATTTAAAATCTATCTATAAAGGGAGAGAGAGACAAGCACTTTACTCCTTTTAACTTCTGTATTATATTCCATTATATGAATATACCTCATTTTACTTTTTTTTTCTTTTTAAAAACATTTTTTTAAACATTTATTCATTTTTGAGAGAGAGAGAGAGTGTGAGTGGCGGGGGTGGGGGGGGGGCAGAGAGAGAGGGAGATACAGAATTTGAGGCAGGCTCCAGGTTCTGAGCTCTCAGCACAGAGCCTAATGCAGGGCTCAAACCCACAAGCGGTGATCATGACCTGAGCTGAAGTCGAACGCTCAACCGAATGAGCCACCCAGGTACCCCCATTTTTCTTTCCTAAATGATGGCATGTACAACAGAACATAATGCCAAAAATTCCCCAAAAATTACCACTCAAAAGAAGTACTCATACAAAACCTTTCACATCACAACGCAATCTTGGAATTGCTTTAGTTTTAGCATAGCACCACTGGGGAAGCCACATTATCCACAAACACACACACAAACACAAAAAACTATGCAACTTTTTGCTTTACATACTAAGCAAAGTAAGTCACCTAATGGAATACATTTTTAAAAAGAATACTACAGGGGCGCCTGGGTGGCTTAGTCGGTTAAGCGTCCGACTTTCGCTTGGGTCATGATCTCGCGGTTCGTGGGTTCGAGCCCCGCGTCGGGCTCTGTGCTGACTGCCGGCTCAGAGCCTGGAGCCTGTTTCGGTCTGTGACTCCCTCTCTCTCTGACCCTCCCTTGCTCACGCTGTCTCTCTCTCTCTCCCAGAAATAAATAAAAAATATTTTAAAAAAATAAATAAATAAAAATAAAAATAAAAAGAATACTACATACAAATTGAACAGAAATCAGGTAATTATTAATGTAAGAGCTCATAACTCCAAGTGCTGAGTGCCATTATCCATAAGCCCTTTAAAGATCACTTTAGATCAATACAGTAATTGGTTTTGTCATTGGAAAGCAAACGCATAACTACAAGACTCATGAAAAAATGACCCATCCTAATGTCAAAGCAGATGTACTCTTCTAGTCAGAAATGCAAAATTTCCAAAGGAAACATCATTGACTCCTAAACAACACAGTATGCTAAACCCTGGGACACTAGAGGACTCAGAAAGCGGTTCTCTGCTAATGAGAACCCTGAGGTCAGAGGCACAGAGGAGGAGTTGAACTCAAATCATTTTCTCAAATACGTGACTTCAGAAAAAGAATGCTCTTTAGTTAAAATTTTATGCACTCCAGGATTTCAAACATGTATATTTAACGTTTTAAGTAAGGAGTTGGCAGTTTCTTTTACATCCCTATACGTTCCTATGTGCAATTTGGTCCCAAATCTCTTTTAATTTTCTCATTGAAAACATGGGAGGTGATATCTGTTTATTTGAAACTGCCTTATCTTTATGCACGTGATAAACTGTTTTTATTTTTTTCTTTATTAAAAGCAATGTAGCAATGAGCATCCCGGCACAGGTTCCCTCCCACATGTCGCCAGTAAGAATTTCTCCAGTGTCCAAGCCCAGAAGGAAAATTGGCATATTGCTTTCTCATTCTGCAAGGTCTTTAGAATTCTGCTCCTCAGAGGACTTATTTTTCCAGGGGTCAAAAAGCCACCAAGAAACAGGCAGAAACCCCAGGTCAGCTCTGCTCAGAGGTCTCTCTAATCGGGCAGACTTCCGTAGCACAGCACTCGCTGTGTGAGATTATCATCCTCAGCTGACCCCCTCACCCACTGTTTGTGAACTAAGGACTGGCCAGAACCTCCATCTCCAGTACCGTTCACAGGAATGGGTCACAGGTCAGCTACAAGAGATCCAGTCCTCTTACCTATGGGCCATCTCTGCAGAGTAGACTGCCCTCCTCATTAGTATGGAGTTCGGGTATCAGAACAAGAATCAGTGCAGGCATGCGGGGCACTCCAGCCAGAGCACTCAAAGGTGTTGGCGATTTCCACAGCAGAGAGATGCCTCAAGGGGCAAAGAGGCCCTAGATGAAAACAATACCTTCTCTGATTAAGCTAAACAGCTTAGTGAAACTAGTGAGGATTTGAGCAAAAATAGAAGCCATTAGTAACTTGGAGAAGCAGCAGATCTAGAAGCAAAGCACAAAAGAAGAAACACTGCTCACTTCTCTATGTGGTAATTCTTTAAGTCTGTCCCTTGCTCAAGTGCAAGCTCAAAGTGCATCAGGAATTACATAAGCCCACAAAATTAGATCCTCGGAGAAAAGGCCCAGCTTCAAGGACCGTGGAAAACTCTGGGCCAACCAACCATTCAGAGATATTGTAGTCATGGGATTTGATTAACAGTTCGACTTCTGGAGACTGTTCTGAATAATAGTAATTCATGAGAGCCGCACTCTCTGTTTCATGGAGGGAAGCTTAATTAATTATAGGGAAAGAAAATATATAAATTAAACAGTTAAACACAAAGAGGGAGAGAAGTATAGAGAAGAACAAAGAAGGGTTAGTACATCAAATCGGGTACTCACAACATCCAACCTTCCGGCTGGGGAAGCCTGCAGTGAACATCCCCGTTGGAGACCTGGTCGAAGGTCCTGGGCAGAGTGTCCTTCCCTCAGGAAGCCTCCCCAGAGGCTTCTGACGAACTCTTCCAGCCAGAGCAATATATATACTACCCACGTGTGATCTATGGTTAGTCATTAAGCTTGCCTAAGTGCGGCCTGAGAAAGCTGGGTTTTCCATTTTTGTTTTTTCCTCTATTTCTTTTATCATATCCCAGAATCTTAGGAACCTGGGCATGTGTATATGCCTTCCATTCCCTCCCTGATCCGTTCCAGGGGACCATTGTTGTCTAAGCCAAGGAGGCGAGGCAAGTTAATCCCTCTTGGCGTCAGGAACAGAAGGGCCAATTCTGATCCCAAGGCCAAATAAGGAGCACAAGCCAGCTAAGCCCTCATGTTGTGTATGTGTGGCTCGGGGCAGAAATCCCTGACAAGGGGCACCTGGGTAGTTTAGTGGGTGAAGCGTCCAGCTCGTGATTTCAGCTCAGGTCAGGATCTCATGCTTCGTGAGTTCAAGTCCCACACCGGGCTCTGTGCTGAAAGTGCAGAGCATGCTTGGGATTCTCTGTCTCTCCCTCTCTCTGTCTCTCTGTATCTCTCTCAGAAAAAAAAAGAAAAGAAAAGCATGAAAAATTACACAAACAAGTTCTATACAGAACAGTATACAGAAGGTCAGTCCCTTTACCTCTATAACTTCCATACAGAAGGCAGTCCCTTTACCTCTAAGCCTTACTTTTCTCCTCTACAAGACGAGAATAAATATCTGTATTTCATGGGATTACTCTGTGGCCTAAATGTCATAACGCATGTGGTACACCTTGTGGAGTTTCTGTTATATTAAAAAGTATTTGATACAAGTTAGCTGTATCTTTCACTTTTCATTTTAAAAGTAATCAAAACCAGTACTAATGCTAAAATTAATACCAATACTAATACTAAAGCTATCGCCAGAAAACATTTATTATTCTGCGCCTCTGGTCTATGTCATCTCATTCAATGCTTCACAAGCAGGATGTGGGTTATTTCATGTTCTCTTTACCAATGAGAAAACCCAGACTCAGAAGGTTAAGTAGCTTGTCCGAGGTTGACACTGAGTGAGAGACAGAAATGGGACTAATGTTAAATTAGGCCAATTCCAAAGCCTCCTTAGCAAAATTCTTAGGAATTTTAAGTGTACAACATGATGATTTATGTATAGTGAGATGATCACTAAAGTCAAGCTAATTCATTTATCCTCTCCTCAGTAGTTACAATTTTTTCTTGTAATGAAAACACCTGCAATCTACTCTCTTAGCCAATCTCATCACTAGACTTACTCATCCTGCATGACTGCAATGTTGGACCCTCAATGACATCACCCTATTTACCTGTGCCTTTGCCCCTGGGAAGCACTGTTTCTACTCTCTGCCTCTCTGTGTATTCAACTTCTCCTAAGATTCCACAGATAAGTGAGATGGTGCACTTTTTCTTTCTGTGTCTGGCTTATTTCATTTGATATAATTAATATCTTCTAGGTTCATCCAGCCTGTAGCAAATCCAAAGTCCTACACCATTAAAAACATTTTTTTAGAGCTTATTTATTTTTGAGAGAGAGAGAGAAACCACACATGAGTAAAGGAGGGTTGGAGAGAGAGGGAGACACAGTATCCAAAACAGGGTCCAGGCTCTGAACTGTCAGCACAGGACCCAAAGGGAGGCCTGAATGAACTCGGAAATGGTGAAATCATGACCTAGGCTGAAGTCAGGATGCTTAACTAACTGAGCCACCCAGTTGCCCCCAAACTCCTGCACCATTTTAAACCACGTTGCACAGCTTTTCCTGCTGCAGGTAAACTGGAGGGGGAGCAATCTCTGGAAGGATCTAATGTATACCCAGTACCCAAGAGCAGGGCACAAGTAAAAGTCCCAAATATACTGGCTTTTTAAAATTTCTAAGTAATGTGGAGTTAGAGTTTTTCCCACCTGAGTTCTGTAGGCAGTTGATGCCTCCCCACCTCTTTACTTCAGGAGCTCTGGGAACACAAGAGGGAAAGCCCATGATGAACACTCTTATTCTCAAGGAGGATTGCAGGCTCCAAATCAGGTCAGTGGTTGTCCCATAAGACGGTTTCTCAACCTCTTTAAAATCCCATGCTTCTTCCCTCAGGCAAAAATAAGCTTTTATTCAAAGACTCCGAGGATTCAGTTCACTCTCAAGGACAGACAAACAACTGTGTAAGCATTTAAAACAAACAAACACCTGTAAGAAACCTATTATTTCTTCTGGGGGTAAGAATGAGTTTGGGATTTGTATCTAAAGGTGCAAATGTCTAGCATACTAAAAAGTGACTTGAAGCTAAACAAGAAGTTTTCTGAAGAGAACAGACACTGAAGCAATGGAAAGCCTGATCCATTTTTTGTTCCCTCTTGGTCTACTTCATTCATTCATCTACTTCTTGGGCATGTGGGTGGCTCAGTCAGTTAAGTGTCTGAGTCTTGATTTCAGCTCAGGTCATGATCTCACGGTCGTAAGATCAAGCCCTGCTTGGGATTCTCTCTCTCTCCTTTTCTCTTGGCCATTCCCTTGCACTCTTCTTGTTCTCTCTCTCTCTCCTCTTCTCTTTCTACAAATAGATAGATAGATAGATAGATAGATAGATAGATAGATAGATAGATAGACATTGAAAAAAATTCATGTCTGGATTTTACTTTTATAAAAGTCACTCTGAATGCTTTGTGAAAAATATATCAGAGAGTGGCAAAACTGGACCATGGGAGATGTATCTCACTATTCACAATACCAACAAGAACAGCAGCAGCTAGCTGTCATTGTTGCAATGACTCAGGAGGAAATGATGAGATCCAGAGAGAACATACAGCTTGGGAAATTTTAGGGTTAGAAAAGATGTCTTCTCTGACTTGAAAAGCAAGATTTTATAATTTGGAGAAGTCTTTACTCATTGGTTTTTGCAGGGTACTGTTCTATGAAAATGGCTAACTGAAAGTCAACTGAGATGTCTTATTCATTAATCTCTCTCCATTATAAAGTAAACTGTTTAATACTCTACAATATCAATATGTCTCTGACTCATACGATAAACAATGATAAAGTAATACATAAGCTCTTTTTCTTAAAAATAATCAAGAGAGCAGTTGTTGGGGTAAGAAAATGTCTGTGGCTATAACAGGGGAGCATAAGGGATCCTCGTGATAGAATTGTTCTGTATCTTGACTGCAATGGTAATTATGTAAACCCACATATACTAAAAATGCATAGAACTAAATTCTCTTTCTGTTTCTCGATCTCTCTCTCTCTCTCTCTCTCTCTCTCTCACACACACACACACACACACACACATACACACACACAAACGAGTGCATGTCAAACTGGTGAAATCTGCATTGTATCCATATCAATTTCCTGGTTGTGATAGTGTACTGAAGTTATACAAGATGTTACCATTGACAAAAACTGGGTGAGGATTTTACAGGATCTCTGTGTATTGTTTCCTGCTACTGCATGTGAATCTACAATTATCTCAAAATAAAGTATTCTAGAAAATAATCTAGAATAATCTGCAGTTCTAAATTTATTGAGTTCTAGGGAGAATGTGGTGAAAATTATAGATTCTTTTCCCACAAAAAAACACCTAATTTTTTTAATGTTTATTTTTGAGAGAGAGAGAGACAGACAGAGTGTGAGCAAAGGAGGGAAACACAGACACACACACACACACACACACACACACACACACACACACACACACCTAAAGCAGGTTCCAGTTTCTGAATTGTTGGCATAGAGCCTGAGCTGGGGCTCAAACCCATGAACCGTGAGATCATGACCTGAGCTGAAGTCAGACACTTAACTGACTGAGCCATCAGGTGCCCCAAATCTTTTCATCAAATTTCTTCAACTTCAGGAAGAACCTGAAATTCTTCTGAATCTCTGTGCTTTTCCATTATACAGATAGAGTCAAGGACACCCAGAAAATCAATGCTTTGCCCTTCCAAGGATTGAGATGGGTTAAGAGATTTTACTCTACAGCATCCTGCATTCAAACCCTGACTGTAATATTTCCAGAACTGGATCACTGACCTCAGGCAAGTTTTTTTAAACTGTGTCTCAGTTTCCTGACTAGTAAGAAGTAATTTATAATTTTATAAACCTCTATAAGGATTAAATAGGTTAATATAGTAAAGCCCTTACAAGAATACCAATCACATTATTATCAATTCGGCTGCCATGTATCAGTCTCTGCCAATCTCTTCAGTCTCCTCTTGCCCTGTGTTCCATTCCTATGCTCTGCTTTGACCATAACAGCTCCCACTTCAGAATCTTCCCACAGACTGTCCCCTTCCCTGACCACCACCTACTACAGTCATTCAACATGCCAATTTTTCCATTTACACATGCCAATCTTAATGCAAGTATTACTTCCTTAAACAATTCTTCTTGGACCTCACTAACAAGGTCAAATACTCCTTTAATCAGCTCTTTTGAAGCTCATCACTACCTAGTGTTTATCTCAGATGGTAGAAATGTTTAGAAAGTATTTCCTGGGGAGCCTGAGTGGCTTAGTCGGTTAAGCGTCTGACTTTCGCTTAGGTCATGATCTCGCGGTTCGTGGGTTCGAGCCCCGCGTCGGGCTCTCTGCTGACTGCCAGCTCAGAGCCTGGAGCCTATTTTGGAGTCTGTGATTCCCTCTCTCTCTCTGACCCTCCCCTGCTCACGCTGTCTCTCTCTCTCTCCTAGAAATAAATTTTTTTAAAAAAATTAAAAAAAAAAAAGTATTTCATGAGTTCTGGTCCAAAAGAGTGATGTAGGAAGAAGCCTGAACTCAACTTCTTCATGGAACTCAATGAAATTATACCTATTTAGAACAGTTTCTCCTGAAGAGGAATGGAGGGCTGACAGAACAGTTCCTGAACAACCAAAGACAGACAGAACACCAAAGGAGAAGAGCAAGACAGATAGGGACAATTCTATCTAGCATAGAGAGCAACTAGCATATCAAAGAGACAACACTAGAACTCTGCCAAGTTGGGCAGGAGTCGTGGCAACACTTTCCAGGTCAGAGGCACTGAAGGATGACGTGGTTTACATTCCCACCCTACCCGGAAAGCCCAAACAGAGCAGGGTCTGGACACCACAGCTGGTGGATCCGGTCATCAGAGTGAGCTTATGGCCTCTGCAAGCCCTGGGTCTACAAGCCCACACCAGCCCCTGTGGCTCTGGGACACAGAAAATAAGCCTGGATTTGGAGGTTTTTTTCTCTTGTTTTTATTCTTTTTGGCTTTATCTTTTCTTTCTTTTTCTTTCTTGTTTTCTCTTTTATTCATTTTTTTCTTTTTCATTTCATTTTCTTTTTTATTTTTATTTTAGTATCATTATTACCATTATGTTTCTTTAAAAATCCATGGCTTAAAAGAGCAACTAGCATAAAAAAGGAGCCAGAGAACCCTCCCAAATGGTGGAGGGAGTTGTTGGAACGCCATCTGAGTACGGGGTGCTAATGGCCAGGGTCTCTACTCTCCCTCCATCTTGAAAGCACAGAGCAGCGCACAGTCAAGGCACTCTAACCACCCTGCTGCCTCAGGGGGCTCTCGGTACCTAACCCACCCACCCCTCACTGTTCCACCAAAACAACCACAGAATGGTGCACAATGGAACACACTTGGGTAGGACTCACTAGGGCCCCAACATTCATGCCGAGGTGACACAGCCACAAAGCTCTCCAGAACATTCCAGGCCCACACTGTTTTGGCTTCAGATGGCTTGCTATGGTACCATAGTGCAGAGAACTCCAGAACATCTCAGCTGATGATCTCTGCTTCAGATCTAGCCATGCTGCCAGGCCACCCTTTCTGTAGCCTACCTATGCCAGCATTGGCTCCAGCTCTCAGACCAAAGTACCTCCTGCAATGAACACCTTGGGACGCCTGTTTACACCTAATTCAGCATCAATTGTCCTGCTGGGCTGCTCTCACTGTGGAGAGCTCCAGGACCGCTCAGCTTGAACACAGTGCAGATTCAGCTCTCCCACCAGGGCATGTTTTGTGCAGAGAGCCTGGGAATCACATAGGCCTGTGCTCATTTTAGCTTTAGCTGTACTGCCAAGATGCCTCCTACAGAGAGCACTCCAGGACCCTCAGACTACACCATGCCTCGGCTCCAGCCACCACTTCAGGACATCCTCTGTACATAGAGTCTAGGGACACCCCGATTTACATCCACTACTATTTCAGCTACCCTGCCAAGGTGCCAGCTGTGTGTAGTGCTCCAAGTCCACTTAGGTTACACCCACTCTAGTTTCAACTATTCTGCATCCTCTGTGCAGAGCATTAAGGAACCTCCTGGCCCACACAGTTAATCAGCTCCAGCCACCCAGAATAGGACGCCCCAGCCTATTTCAGTTTTATCTGTCACGACAGGGTGTCTGCTGTGTGGAGGGCTCCAGAACCCTCAATCTATGCCAGCCACAGCTCTAGCCAGCCCACAAAGTCACCAAACACACACAATTACATAGGAGATAACCATACACAAGACCATTCCTTTAAGTTTAGCACAAGTAGCTCTTCCACCTAATCCAAAGAAACCTAGAAACAACGTCAAGCAAAATGGGGAAACAGAGGACTGTGCTCTAAAAGAAGCAATAAGAATAAAAATTCATAAAAAGAGCTATATGAAATAGAGAGGACCAAAATGTCTGATAAATAATTTTAATTATTATAAAGATACACATAATCTTCCATAAAGAGATAATATCAGAAAAGAACCAATTGGAGGGCCACCTGTGTGGCACAGTCTGTTGAGCATCCAACTCTTGATTTTGGCTCAAGTCATGATCCCAGTGCCATGGAACTGAGCCCTACATCAGGCTCTGCACTGAGCTTGGAGCCTACTTAACATTTTTCTCTCTCTCTCTCTCTCTCTCAAAAAAAAAAAAAAAAGAACCAATTGGAGTTGATGAAAACAGTAACTGAAATAAAGAGATACCACAAAGCTATAGTTATAACAATATGGTGCTGGTACAAAAACAGACACAGAAATCACTGGAACAGAAAAGAGAGCCCAGAAATAAACCCATTTGGTAATATGGTCAATTAATCTATGACAAGGAGGCAATAATATACAATGGTAAAAAGATAATCTCTTTAATAAATGTTGCTGGTAAAACTGGACAGCTACCTGTCAAAGAATCATACTGGACCACTCTTATACCATATACAAAAATAAACTCAAAATAGATTAAAGACCTAAATGTGAGAACTTGAACCATAAAAACCCTTGAAGAGAGCACAGGCAGTAGTTTCTCTGACATTGGACATAGAAACATTTTTCTAGCTATGTCTCCTAAGACAAGGGACAGAAAAGCTAAAATAAATTCTTGTGGCTACATCGAAATGAAGAGCTTTTGTACAGCAAAAGAAGCCATCCATCAACAAAACAAAAAGACAACCTACCAAATAGAAGAATACATTTGCAAATATATATCTGGTAAGGGGTTAATATCCAAAATGTATAAGGAACTTATATCACTTAGACAACCAATAAAACAAACCAATAGATTAAAAAATGGACAGATGAGGGGGTTCTCAGTAACTCAGTCCGACTTCGACTCAGGTCATGAACTCATGGCTTGTCAATTTGGGCCCTGTGTCAGGCTCTGTGCTGACAGGCCAGAGCCTGGAGCCCACTACAGATTCTGTTTTCATCATTCTCTGCCCCTCCCCAATTTGTGCTCCATCTCTCTTTCTCAAAATTAAATAAACATTAAAAAAGTTTTTTAAGTGGGCAGACAATGGAATATGACATAACTATAAAAAAGGATGTGATTGTACCATCTGTGACAGTGTGGATGGACCTAGAGGGTCTTACACTAAGTGAAATAAGTTAGACTGAGGAAGACAAATACCACATGAATTCACTCATAAATGACATCTTAAAAAATGAATGAACAAGCAAAAAGCAAAATCATACCTATAATACAGAGAATTGATGATTTTCAGAGGGGAGGGAGGTAGAGGGTGAGGCAAAATGCATAAGTGGGCTCCCAGTTATGCAATGTATATAGGTCATGGGAACAAAAAGCATAGCATAAGAAATATACTCTGGTACTGTAATAGTGATGTATCAGGACAGATGGTATTTATACTTGTGAACACAGCATAATATATAAACTTGTCAAATCACTATGTTGTACACTTCAACAAATGTCACAATGTATGTCAACTCTACTCAAACTTTTAAAAAATCTGTAAGTGTTTCATTATATACCTGGGATTCGATGTAAGTGACAAGCCTCTTCACTAGATTTTAAAACACCATGAGATTAAAAACTGGATCTGATTTTGTTCTCCACAATGTACTCAGCACTTATCACAGTCCTAGACTCATTGCAAATACTCAGGAACTATTTGTTAAGAGACTGAATTAAAAAAGTAAATAAGCCTATCTTGACAGAAGCTGACAGACATACAGTACTTGATAAAGAAAACTTTTCACCCAACGGAGGGCAGGCTTTCTTATCCATCATCAGTTCACAAGAGAGAGCACTTGCACTTGAAGGGACCTGACATCTCATCTAAAATTCCCATATCTTTCACTTTTTATCAGAGTTAAAGCGATCTTAATTCACTTACTCTTCATAAGGCAGACTGGAATACATGGAAAAAATAGAGCCATAGACAATCAAAATTCCATTGTGTGTTGGATCATAGCCCTTCACTTTGAAGCAGCTCTCCCCCACACATGTCACTCTCCTTCACACACAAAGATACCTAAAGAGAAAATTGAATTTCCACAGATTTTTTTTCAAGATTCAGATGCATTATCTCATCAATGTTTATTCATCTTTGCCCTGTACTGATTCTCATGGAAATAAATGATATTCGAGAAAAAAGGAGCAACATAGAAAAGAAGAAAAATAAAGCTTACATCAAGCTCTCCACCATCCCCCAATTAAGCCCCTAATCTTTCCAGACACCATGTCCAACAACTCTTCCAGTTTTCTATGCTATGGTATATTAGCAGAAAGTTCCCAGAGTTGGATTAATTGGATCAACGCTGAAGTTTTCATTTGCTATGTGAGTTTAACAAATTAATCTGGCACATAATGAAATATTGTGTAACAGTTTCAAAATGGATATTGCAAATACTGCCTTGTTCAATTACTGTCAAAATGCACATACAGGAAAAATATGAAAATCTGAACATATAATTGCGGACTTAATTACTACTCTGTGCTAACCAGAGGCAATCATACTGAATTTGTCAAAGCATTTAAACTAGTTATAAAGTCTCTATATAATTCCAAGAAATGGGAACACATGACCAAATACAACAGAGACCTCAGTGAGTCTTATTTTTCTTGAGTTGTGAAGATGGCACAAAAAATGATGAGTAATGGGAGCCAGAGAGAAGGGGAAGTGGCAAGTAGGGAAATGTTGATCAAGGAAGATGTTGATTAGTTATGTAGGATGAGCAAGTTCGAGAGATCTAGAGATGGACAGCATAGTGACCATGGCTAATCATATGGTGTTTTATGCTAGAAATTTCCTAAGAGAGTAGATCTTAAGTGTTCTTTAGGTGCACACGTGCGCGCACACATGCAAAGACATGATCACTATTTTAAAAAAACTTAACTTTTCTCTTACTAATCAAATGATCATTCTGAAACTTAACATGGAAAGAAAACATACCTTGAGCCCAACAGGACTGATTTATCCTGCGTCTAGCTCTGTGGCTTTGGGAAAATCACCTCATCTCTCAAAGCCTCACTTTTCTTAGCTGTAATATTTTTATTAAAAAAATTGTAATGTTTATTTATTTTTTAGAAAGAGAGGGAGAAAGGCAGGCACGAGAAGGGGAGGAGCAGAGAGAGAGACACAGAATCTTAAGCAGGCTTCAGGCTCTGAGCTGTCAGCACAGAGCCTGATGCAGGGCTCAAACTCACAAACCGTGAGATCATGACCCGAACTGACATCAGATGCTTAACTAATTGAGCCACCTAGGTGGCCTTCTTACCTATAAGATTAATAATACCTATTTCACAGGGTGTGTATGATAGTGAGAGTAACAATGATAATAATAATAATAGCATAGGGAAGGGACGGGGACCTGGTCTCACAGCCATCTACTGCAGTGGGATAGATCTGGAGAGATAGACCAGACACCTGGGCAGATGGAGATGTTTCCAATAGACAACTGGCTGCAAGGACACCTAGAAACACCAGCATCACCTGTCCTTAAGCTATTAGTTGTGGTAAAAAGGGTGGGGGGTAAGCTTGTGAGATGAATGCCTGAAATGAGGTTCTTCAGTAATTCTCTTCACAGCTTCTGTGATCACACAAACCTCTCAAGATGGTCTGGAATTTGGCAGAGAGAGACCTGAGGATGAAATATCTCTGAACAAGGAACCAGTCTTTGGGCTCATTTGCTAAACGGGAGTCCCAAAACAAGCTAGACATCCACAGATGTCCTGAGGGGGACAGCCATTACGTATCCTGGCTTGGCTTAAGCACAGTTAACTTATGAATTTAAACCGTTGAAAAACTGCAAGCCATAACAAAGAGCCAGTACCTGTGAAATGCCTACTATGTGCCAGAAACTTCTGTTACCACATCTTTATCTGTGAAATAGGGGTGGCAATACAATAGCACCAACTTCTCAGGGCCAGTGAAGGAAGCAGACAAGCCAGCAGGCACAAGAATGGTCAGACCAGGAATTTTCACTGGACAACAGCTACGAATCAGCTCTTATAATTTAATTGTTTACAACGTACTTGGATGTACATTATCTCACTTGAATAATCTTGAGAATTGTGATTCTGTATGAAATTTAGCAATCCCGTCACTTGTCCTCAAGGATAGACTATTCATTTACTAATGAGTATTGATTGAACGCCTCCTAGGTCTCACATGCTGTTCTGAGCACTGACACACAACTATGAACAAGATAATGTTTCTCCTCTAAGAAGACTGACATTCTAGTCATAGATATAAACAGAAAACATAGACAAGCTATGAAGATAACAAAATAACAAGTGGTATGGAAAAGCTATGTGTCTATTTCAGATAGTGTGTTAAACAAAGGACTCTGAGGAGACAACATTTGAGCAAAAGTATTGAAGTCCATGTTTATATGTCTAAGAACTGTCTTATTCCTACATATCCACCAACTTTTTATTGAAGTATAGTTGACACACGATGTTACATTAGTTTCAGGTGTACAACATAGTGATTTGACAAATCTAGCCGTTTCTTGATTATACTGCTGGCAGTGTTTTAGATCAGATAGCCATCAAAGTGCCTGAGGTGACCAATTATTTCAACCTTCTTCCTGCTCACACCTTTGCCAGCACAAGGACTACATATAATCACTATGATCTGCTTTACTAAAAGCAATACTTTGTATTAGAATATTACTTTACACTCTCAGATATTTTTACATCCATTTTTCCTTTCATTCTGAGGAGCTGGCATTGTTATTTCTGTTGCCCAAGTGAAGAGACAGTGCTTGCCTTGGGTGATACAGCAAGTAGGTGACTCAGTCTCAAGAATGCTGACTTCTAGTTCAATGTCTTTCCCAGAATATAATTCTAGTAGAGATAACTCCATTTAATCAAATGTATTAAGTCTCTATAGTGGCTTTGCTCATTGCTGGTGGATGGAAATTATTCGGAGTGATAGACGCTGTATTTGACCTTATCAGGCCCTTAGCCTAGCTGGAAAAACATTTATATAGTGACATGGAAAATCATTAGAAAAGGATAACACCTGAGGGAGGAAGGGATAGAAGTTATCAAGGGCAGGATTGAAGGAGGAGTAGGGGTTTACCAAAGAGAGAATGAAGACGGGTTGATCCAGAGCAAAATGACTAAAGAGAAACAGGAAGGACAATGATGAGTTAGCAAAGCAGCAGTTAGACCCTGATGACTGAGGGATAGTGTCCAGAATAAGTGGGGAGAGGCAGAGGATGAGTTCTGTCAAGTAAGCAGCAGCTGAATCATCAATGGTACAGAATGGTAAGTTAGGAAATCGGGGCTCTGTTCTGTCTGAAATGGAAGTCACTGGAGCGTGGAGAGCTGTGAGTAATAACATACCATCAATAACTTTCAAGAAGCCTTCTGGAGGTGGAAAGAGAATGCGTGGAAGCCAGGCATGGCTGGTGGCAGGAGAGCAGCAGTAATAGTCGTAATGGTCCAAGGAGAAATGCAGCCTTCTGGAACTAGGACATGCCAATTACTAAGAAGGCTAACTCCATCATGGGTGGAGAAATAATGCGAAGAGGAGAAAGCAAATATCTAGACATCTTATCTTTACCAAAGCTCTCTCCAAGTCCTGGTCCAGTCTTGAGCAGGGTGTATGGGCATGTTTATTTGGAAATAAACTCCCTAAGAGAGTATTGAAGCCCTGAGCTTAAATTCTGCTTTTGCTTGAGAGTCCACATATATGTTTATATTCAGCCACTGACAGGGCTCTTTGGTCTAGTTCATTGTATGGATGATGGTCATTTGTGGCATGTATCCACAGCATTCATAAATACAGCTGAAGCCAGAAGTCATCCTACAATGCATGCACCTGCATCATCTAACTTTGTGCATGTGGAAGGAATTTGAGTAAGTCACCACCTTGGTCTCACCTTGAGTTTTTAGGCTGGGTCTCCAGCCGTTAGCTGTTTTGACCCAGACTTAAAGTCATTGGCCACTTCTTCATTTACTTTCTCTCTCCTAAAAGGCACTGTTTTGACAAGGGAGGTAATTGCTGTTTACTTCTGACTTGTGTCAAAAGCTGCATTTTGCTGGTCACATGTAAATCAGGCGCTTCTCCCAAAGGGTAAAGGCAGAGAACTCTAACCTTGATAATTGAAGACAAGGGCTGGAAAACTGTTTGGCAAGTCTCCTATACTGGGAGTGTGACTCATCTTAAGCAGTCCTTGCTCAGGTTAGTCCAGGAGAAAGATCAAGGGAATGTGGAAGGCTCACTGCTCCTGCTGATTTGTCACTCCCTGCACTCTGTCTCAGCAAAGCCTCTCCCTGGACTCTGCAGAGCCTCTGTGCCAGGTTTAGAAACATGAATCCGTTGCTGAGATGCAGTAAACCAACCAGTGGGGCCTGGATCAATGAAAATTTTATGTAGATACAGACTAAGTCTAAACACCTACCCTAACTTGCAAGCCAACATGTACAGTGCAAGTTCTGTTGTTAAATTGTTTGTATCTTTAACAAAATAACTTAATCCATAAAGGGACCTGAATTTGAATCCTAGCTTTGACACTTGCTAGCCATGTGACTTTGAGAAAGTTAGTATCTTTACATTTGTTCCTCAGTAAAATTATAATAGTAGAAATGATTATACAAGTGTTATAAAAATCTGACAACAAAATACAAGACACTTAGTAAAATATCCGGCATATATTAAGTGTTCATTAAATGTCTGCTGGTAGATTACTCTTATCCTCAATATTATCATTATCGGGGCCTCTGGGTGGCTTAGTCGGTTAAGCGTCCGACTTTCACTTAGGTCATGATCTCGCGGTTCGTGGATTCGAGCCCCGCGTCGGGCTTTGTGCTGACTGCCGGCTCAGAGCCTGGAGCCTGTTTCAGTCTGTGACTCCCTCTCTCTCTGACCCTCCCCTGCTCACGCTGTCTCTCTCTCTCTCCTAGAAATAAATAAAATATGAAAAAAAATATTATCATTATCAACATCATATTATCCTCCTTTTTGCCTTATTCTACTACACTGGTTAAAAACCTTAGTGGGAGGGTCGCCTAGGTGGCTCAGTTGGTTAAGCATCTGCTTCAGCTCGGGCCATGATTTCACAGTTCGTGAGTTTGAGCCTGCATCGGACTCTGTGCTGACAGCTCGGAACCTGGAGCCTGCTTCAGATTCTGTGTTTCCACCTCTTTCCACCCCTCGCCTGCTTGCACTCCATCTCTCTTTCTCAAAAATAAATAATGAACATTAAAAAAAAATTTTTTTTAATTAGGATTAGCATTCTAATCTCACCTAGATCATTCGTTAGCTGTGGGATCAATCTTCTAAGGAAGTTAATAACAAAACTTACTCAGAGGGTTTGAGGAAATATTAAATAATAGATGTAAGGCCACTAGAATGGGTCTTGACACATGATACATGTTCATTTTATGTCACTGCTACAATTATCTTAATTATTATCATCACTATTTTCAACAACACCTCAATTTAATTGCAGACACATCGGTGATAAGTGTCATAATGTCATGTATGTGAATGGAAAAACACAGAAGGCCTTGCTCTTATTTTTCTATAAATGACTCCTAGGAGCTCTGTCCCTAAGCATTGGGATCAACCTAGGCCTCAGATGGAGCTTTACTTCTCAGTTGTGATGCTATCACAGAAAAAGGGAATACAGAAGGAATCCTTACACATTTGACCTCAACATATTGGTATCAGATGGAGACCCTATATAAGAATTAGGAAGGCCTGAGACAAAATATCAGTTACTGATGATGTTTTCTAGAGTGTTAGGAATAGTGAAGATCCATGAAGGAACATTAGGTAGAAGAACTCTCTTTGGTGGCTAAAATGAACAAATCAGGAGACTCTAGATGCTGGTAAGGATGTGGAGAAACGGGTACCCTCCTACACTGCTGGTGGGAATGCAAACTGGTGCAGTCCCTCTGGAAAACAGTGTGGAGGTTCCTCAAAAAATTAACATTAGAACTCCCCTATGACCCAGCAATAGCACTACTAGGAATTTACCCAAGGGATACAGGAGTGCTGATGCATAGGAGCACATGCACCCCAATGTTCATAGCAGCACTCTCAACAATAGTCAAAACATGGAAAGAGCCCAAGTGTCCATCAACTGACGAGTGGATCAAGAAGATATGGTTTATCTATACAATGGAATATTACATGGCAATGAAAAAGCATGGAATCTGGCCATTTGTAGCAATATAGATGGAACTCGAGGGT
Organism: Hyaena hyaena; assembly: GCF_003009895.1. Lineage (NCBI taxonomy): Eukaryota > Metazoa > Chordata > Mammalia > Carnivora > Hyaenidae > Hyaena > Hyaena hyaena. Next base: position 212,249 of record NW_024081217.1, on the reverse strand, counting down.
ATTATGCTAAGTGAAATAACTTAGGCAGAGAAGGACAGATGTCATATGTTTTCACTCATATGTGGAACAGGAGAAACTTAACAGAGAACCATAGGGGAGAAGAAAGGGAAGAAATAGTCAAGGAGAGGGAGGGAGGCAAACCATAAGAGACTCTTAAATACTGAAAACAAACTGAGGGTTGATGGGGGGGAGCGGGGAAAAGGGATGATGGGCATAGAGAAGGGCTTGTTGGGATGAGCACAGGGTGTTATATGGAAACCAACTTGACAATAAACTATAAAGGAAAAAAAAAAACCCAAGAAGATCTGTGTAAAAAAATATTCTATAATGTTAAGAAAAAAAGAAGAACTCTCTTTTGGCAGACTAGAAATAAAGCCTTTACTAGGTGTTACATGCTTTATTCAATGTTTTACAGGCACTAACTCATTTATTTCTCAACAGACCCCTAAGGAGAGCGTACAATTATTAGCCCCCAGTGTGACTCAGACCTTTGAGGGATTAAGTAACCTATCCAAGTTTACCCGCTTATAGGACTCACCACTGGCATATCTGTTTACCTCTTAAAAACAATATTCTTTTTTATGTTAATCTACTCAAGCTAGGTATTATCAGGGTCACAGCCAGGGGAAAACAGCAACAGATTCAATCAATAATGCCTCCTAGATCTTTGTATCTAGGGTTTCCAATATTTGTATATTGGAAAATACCTGAACTGTCTATTGCTACTCAAAGCAAGCATTTGGATGACCAACTGACTGAATGTTTCCTTTTTCATTTGCATGTCTTTTAAAAAAATTTTTTTTTAATGTTTATTCATTTTTGAGAGAGAGAGAGACAGAACACAAGCAGGGGAGGAGCAGAAACAGAGAGGAGACACAGAATCTGAAACAGGCTCCAGGCTCTGAGCTGTCAGCACAGAGCCTGACGCGGGGCTTGAACTCCAGAATAGTGAGATCATGACCTGAGCCAAAGTCAGACACTTAATTGACTGAGCCACCCAGGCGCCCCACCATTTGCATGTCTTATAGGTACACAAAAAGCTATTCAGACTGCTTTGTACCAGCTGTCAATTAATGAGCTTACCAGGCATAGAGGTATTCAAGTTATCAGCTGATGGATCCTGTGACTTAGGAGAGTCTACACTGGGTGGGAATTTGGACTCCAATTTTGTATTTACTTTCCAACATATTAGAGGGAAGGAAATGGCAAAGTTAATTATCACTAACAAAGGTATATTGCTATGAAAGAAAAACAACATACCAAATATAGGTCCTTCGAATTATTCACTCTTACATTTGGATGGTGAGAGTTTTACACTAAACAAGCTTATCCCCAAGAAAGGAAGAGGCAAACGTTTCTCCAATTGTGTTTCGCAGTGTACAAGTATCTGTCTTTCAAATGTGTTTCTTGAGAAACACAAGAAATGGGTATTTTTTGGTTATAAACAAAAAGGGCAAACTTAGGTAAACGTATTTTTGAGATTCTCAGCCATATGACTTTGCTGAGCCTCTTCCCTGTTAGTAGGTATTGCAAATATCTCAAAAGGGCAAAGCACAATTTACCCAAATTATTTGATCACAAAACCTTTCAGCAGAAGAGTCTGGGAAAACACTGCTGCTCTGAAACATGCACAGACCGTGGGGTGAACAGACCAAACCTGCATCCCCCCTCACTAAATAGAGGGCGTCCTCAGTTTTTCATTTGGAAAGTGATAATTAACCCAGCTAACCTACTTCAATGAAACAAGATAATAAATGCAATATAGCTGGCTCATTGTGGTAGCTGACAAAGTGGAGAAGATCTAGTTTACTTGTGTCACAGAAGTGCTCTATTATTTTACCTACAGAGAAAGTCTCCGTTATGTGACAAAGTATCTCCAACCTGAAAATGGAGCCAGCTCGTTATGTGAGGTGACTCTAAAAGACTTTCTTCCTATTAAAAATGTCATTCCATCAGTATTTTGCTATTTCCCTGATCTAAGATTAATGTTCAATATTTTTTAAGATCGTATTTGTCTGAGAGTTTTGGGGACTCCTTTGACTTAAGACCTTTCCTCTGGGCAACAGTTAGCAAGTTCATCTCTGCTGTTCCACAGAATTATAGACCCTACATAACTGCAGGACTCCTAGAGGCCTTATTTCTAATATAGACATATGTGCCTTCTCCCCCTATATCTCTCCTTTAAATGAAATTGATTCGATCATGCTTGAATTTGTTACTGTCTAACTTTGCTCTTCATGCAAATGTCTGTCTCTGCACATCAGTTTGATCTTTTTTATTTGCAGCTTATATTTTCAAGGTAGTTGTGGTGATCATGTCCCTAGACCCCCTCACAAGGTAGGTATTTCAAATTACTATTTCAGCGTAGCCCAAAGAGCTGAAGTGGCTTGTCCAGGGTCACATAATAGTTAAGAACAAGTGACACTGATTCCAACTGCTCCCTGCATAGTGCAGTCCTCAGTCATCAGAAGAAATGAATTCAATTCAGTAAATATATATTTAGTAGCTAACATGTATTTGGCATATAACAGCAGATTTTATTTGTCTCTCCAATATAAGGAGATTTGTGTATTATTTTTAAAAGGGCAAAATGTCCTGAACTTATTTGCTAAGACCTATTCTCACAATTGCTTAATTTCAAAGAAAAGAAGTCCTCTGGGGCATGAGAAGAAGCAGAGTGGAAGCAACGATGAGGTATGTGCATAATTTCATAGCTGCCAATGTTCTACACATCCCATTTTGGCTCTTTCAGGGAAAAGATCTTACTCTAAAGATAAACCAGTTGGCCTCAGCCATTCATCATATCCAATTGTTCCAGTCATTTCTGCCAGAACCATAGCTTATTTCCCTTTATCGTTCTTCCTTTAGTTCTAACATGTGACATAGTAGAATCTAAGAATGGGCTAAGTTATGTGCACATCCATATGCCTGTATGGTATTTAAAGGCTTGATATTTAAAGGGCTTGACATTTCCGTTACAACCAATTCCTCAGAAACCAATTTTAAGGGCTAAGATGGCAGACCAGCCCCTTGCCTCACATCTAATCAAGGTTAGTTAAATGTGCAATGGAAAAATACCACAAACTTTGTGTTGGCCTGGCTTCCATAGTGTATGTCTCATTGACCAAAACAAAGCTCTTTAAAAATGAAGACAGTAAAAAGACCTGTGGTTCTCTCTACTGCCCTGTTAAGGAAGGCTAAGGGACAGCTCCACAAAAAGAAATGGGTTTGAAAATTGCTGATGCATCCTTTATCACTGCAATTTCCACAAGGTTATAAAAGTCATGCTTGGATAAAATCTTGAAAGTGCCAAAGCAATGATCTAAGAAATGAATGCAGATAAGCCTTCTTCATTTTAAATTACGAGCAGTGGGACTGGAATAGAAATGATATCACTGCTGAAGAATCTAAAATTAAGTATGTGAGTTTGTTCATTTGTATACAAGAGGACAGTAAATCATTTTATGGACAATAATAAGTTTGAAATGCAACTGCCAAGAACTCTCAACCTTGGCGATGTTGGATGGCACTGGTGAAAAAAGGTCTTTATTCCTCCATGATTTTGCAAAATGTTCTAACATGTCCATGGCTGTAAGTCACTCTGTTGTCAATTTCACATGTGGGTAAAAAGCATGTAGGTTTGTATTCTGTGTCTTTAAAGATCAGGAAAGAGAGAAAAAAGGATGGTGTCCTCCCTCTTGGAGTCCATAGGAAACAGGCAACTTATGTGAAGTTCAAGGCAATGAACTTGGTCCTGGCCCCTTAGAGACTGCAATGAAGTGTCTGCTTTAATACCCACATGAAAATAAGGACACAGCTATTTTTTTCAAGGCTTAAAAAATAATAAAGTGACTCAAAGAGTGAATAAAAGAAAATGCAATATATTCGTGGCTCTTTTCCCGTCCCTTTTGGTTTCTATTTCATGGGCACATGAGTCCATGTGCTGAGCATTTTTGGAGAAAGCCTAAATGAGAAGAAGGAAGTAGAAGTTACAAGAACTTTGTTGTGGAGGAGAAAATTTTGCATTTTCAAATTTTACTTAAATTTTATTAAAAATGAAAGAACACAAGTATTACATAAACGCTGTACAAAATGGATTTTAGAGAAAGATGGAAGTTAAAACAAGAAAATTAAAGTCAGCTGTCAAACTATCTCTTAGAGATAAATACTAGTTCATTTGTGACAGAACTTTTTCTTTCTTTCTTTCTTTCTTTCTTTCTTTCTTTCTTTCTTTCTTTCTTTCTTTCTTCTTTCTTTCTTTCTTTCTTTCTTTCTGACAGAGACAGAGCATGAGCAGGGCAGATGGGTAGAGGGAGAGAGAGAGAATCCTAAGCAGGCTCCAAACTCAGCACAGAGTCAGATGTAGGGCTCAATCCCACAATTCTGGGATCATGACCTGACTGAAATCAAGGATCAGACGCTCAACCACTGAGCCACCCAGGCGTCCCATGAAACATTTTCTTTGTATACTTTTCCCTTACCAAAATTACAAGAAACTATCCACATGGTTTTGTAATCTGCATGGTTTACTCAGTGAGTTGTTTTGATCCTAGAGGAATGGAAAGGCATAAAATTGCTGAAAGGAGCTTGGAGCAAGAGAAAAGAAGAAAGAAAACCAGAGAGCATGGATTCTATTGATTGATGAATGATGAAATGGAAAAACCATCTTTTGAACTATCTAATTGCAATTGTGATTGTGTCTTCAAATTTGGGGGGCACAATTAGAGGACAGGGGAGTTGCACTTACAATAAATAAGACTACATTTATTTTAACTCAATCTGGCTGACCTTTTTCTAATTCAAAGCTGTGAGAATATCCACTGTATAGTTTCAAGGTTCACTGCCCAATTTGGTAGCGATTAACTACATGTAGTCATTTACATGTAAATTAATTAAAACTGGATTATATTAAAAACTTAGTTCTCATTCATGCCACTGACATTTCAAGTGCTCAGGAGCTGCAGGGAGTAAGTGGCCACAGCATTGCATGGGGCAGATTACAGAACATTTTCATTATCACAGAAGGTTCTACCGCATAGCACTATTTTGAAGTACTACTAAAATGTCTAGACACCAGAAGAGGGTGTTGCCGTGTATGCCATCACTCATGAGACTTTTTAATTCTGGCAATAGTCGGTGTTGGATTATTCCTGCTTTCGTTTATCCTTGTTTATAATTCATGGAGTTACCTGGAGAAATATGATAGCTTCCTTGCCTCGATGGATGGATCGTCCTGTGCTCAGTGTCATCCAAAGACAGAGGGGCGATTTAGGCAACCATTCTTTCTGGTGCAAAGTTTATTGATATGAGGACACAGTTATGAGCTTCAATGAATGAAACAAATTTTTGAAGCCCTTGTTAAAGAAAAGATTTATAAAGGCCATTTCCTGCTCAAAAGCACATACTCTATCAGCAGAAAGCCTCACTGCATAACTCAGTAATACATGACAGCAGCACCACAAATCATCTTGACCAATCATGTAAGAGGCTTCCAGGGAGCCCAAGAGCAAACTTACCTGCACGAATCAGAATTATTGAACGCTGGGCTACTGAGGGCGTAGAGACAATAAGAAAATCAGAGAGAGCCAGAATGAGGAGTTACCCTCAGAAATAAAAGGGATGACCACGCCAAAGCACTTCCTCTTTCAGAAAGATAGGGAGCTTTCCAAATCTCTCCCTCCATTGGAGTAGAGCTGCCTGGCAATAATGGGGCTCTTCAAACCCTTGGGTGTTTGCTCAGCTCCCCCATGTAAAAAACAAATTGTTTTGGAGCCACAGATTCACCCCTCTCCTTTTGCAGAAAGTCAGCAATATCTTTATAATGGGTGAGATCGAAGTGGTCAACAGAGCCAAGGATGGACGAGTTACTCATAGAATATCCATTATGAGTCCTTGAACAGTTTCATTTAGAGGACACACAGCCTGGGATGACCAGCACACCGGTGCCTGAAGAACTACTCCATTTTCCCCAAATTGGAGAAACAGACTGTTCGTGGCAGAAACATCCACAAATTTGCTTAAAAACAAAACCAGGCTTTTGACCCCATCTGGACCTATTACATCAGCATCTGGGAATGGAGCCAAGAGCCAGTAGTTTATAAGCACGGCAAGTGATTCTTATGCACACTGACACTTTAGGATCACTGGACCAGGAGGCTAATCTGCTTTCTGCTATTCTACCTCACCTTTCCTTTCCTTCTCCTCTACCTCCTTCTCCTCTTCCTATTCTTGAATCAAGAAGAATGCAGTCCAAAGCAAAAGAAAAGTTTTACATCTGTCACAAATACTTACATTGTAACAATGAAAGGATTAATAAATATTTGTTGGCTCTTCATATTAGCAAAAATGTTTATCATACTGGAACTCAATATATATAATCAATGCCTCACAATTGTAATATGGTTAATTACGATGAACACACTCTATGGTTTTTATACACTTATTAAATTTTATGTTTGCACAAAGTTCTTAATAATGCGAGAGAAAACCCACTGTGAAGTGAAAAACACAGTTTACATTATTATTTATCAGGTATGCTCAAAACTGTGAAAACTGCTAATAATACATGGGAAAGAACAGTACAAAAACCAAAATGTTGTTGGCTCCAAGTAACGAAATTATGAGGGTTTATTTATACATTCCTACTTTTCTCTATTTCCACTTGTTCAATTAGCATTTTAAAAGATTATAATTAGTGGGGAAGGGAGGCACCTGGTTGGCTCACTCAGTAGAGCATGTAATTTTTTATCTTGGGGTTGTGAGTTTAAGCCCCACGTTGGAAGTGGAGTGTAGTTTTAAAACATTTTTTTAAA